>NC_041387.1:123033265-123033671 GCF_002162155.2 Triticum dicoccoides
CCTCTCAAAATTATTTATCTCTTTTTTAAAATCGAGCTCTGGCACCTCTGCAAATCCCTGCTTCCCTCTGCGAAGGGCCTATCTTTTAATTTATGTGTTTTACTTTATGCATGAGTCAAGGTGATCTTCACCTTTCCCTTTTTCATTTTATCCGTTGGCAAGCACTTTGTGTTAGGGTGATCCTTATATATATATATATATATATATATATATATATATATATATATATATATATATATATATATATATCCAATTGGATGTACGTTAGCATGAACTATTATTGTTGACATCACCCAAAGGTGAATACGTTTGGAGGCAACATTATAAGCCCCAATCTTTCTCTGTGTCTGATTAAAACTTCATAACCACAAGTATTGCGTGAGTGTTAGGAATTGTAGAAGACTAT
>NC_041387.1:123033681-123097687 GCF_002162155.2 Triticum dicoccoides
AAGGTGAATGCATTTGGAGGCAACATTATAAGACCCAATCTTTCTCTGTGTCTGATTAAAACTTCATAACCACAAGTATTGCGTGAGTGTTAGCAATTGTAGAAGACTATATGATAGTTGAATATGTGAAGTTTGCTAAATCAAAGATCTGACATAGTCCCTTCCTGAAAATAAGATGGATTGCAATTGTTTGATGACTAAGAATGAAGTTTGCTAGTTTTCAAGAAAGTTTATGGTCTATGCTTTGACATGTGAATTGCTTGTTACTACTTCGTGAAAAGTTTTATGAGATGAACTACTGTTATGACATATAATGATGCTAGTAAAGGTGATTGAAATTATCATTGATCAAACTTGTGCACCTCTAGCATTCACACTTCATAAATTCTTTCTTTATCATTTATCTACTCGAGGACGAGCAGGAATTAAGCTTGGGGATGCTGATACGTCTCCAACGTATCTATTATTTATGAAGCATTCATGATATTTTATTATCTGTTTTGAATAATTATGGGATTTATTATACACTTTTATATTACTTTTGGGACTAACCTATTAACCGGAGGCCCAACCCATATTGCTGTTTTATTGCCTGTTTCAGTATTTCGAAGAAAAGGATTATCAAACGGAGTCCAAACGGAATGAAACCTTCGGCATTGTTATTTTTGGGAAGAATATGATCCTGGAGACTTGGAGTTTACGTCATAAGATCCTCCATGAGGCCAGGAGATAGGGCCCCCTACTGGGCGCGCCCCCCTGTCTCATGGGCCCCTCGAGCACCTCCCGGCCGACTTCTTTCGCCTATATAAGCCTACGTACCCTAAAAACAGTGAATATCAAGATACATCAGGAGTTCCGCCGCCGCAAGCCTCTGTAGCCACCAGAAAACTCTCGGAAGCCCTTCCCGGCACCCTGCCGGAGGGGGGATCCTTCACCGGTGGTCATCTTCATCGTCCCGGCGCTATCCATGACGAGGAGGGGGTAGTTCACCCTCGAGGCTAAGGGTATGTACCAGTAGCTATGTGTTTGATCTCTCTCTCTCTGTCTCTCATGTTCTCTCTCGTGTTCCCTCTATGGAACGATCTTGATGTATCCCGAGCTTTGCTATTATAGTTGGATCTTATGATGTTTCTCCCCCTCTACTCTCTTGTGATGAATTGAGTTTTCCCTTTGAAGTTATCTTATCGGATTGAGTCTTTTGTGAGAACACTTGATGTAGGTATTGCCGTGCTTATCTGTGGTGACAATGGGATATCATGTGCCACTTGATGTATGTTTTGGTGACCAACTTGCGGGTTCCGCCCATGAACCTATGCATAGGGGTTGGCACATGTTCTTGACTCTCCGGTAGAAACTTTGGGGCACTCTTTGAAGTACTTTGTGTTGGTTGAATAGATGAATCTGAGATTGTGTGATGCATATTGTATAATCATGCCCACGGATACTTGAGGTGACAATGGAGTATCTAGGTGACATTAGGGTTTTGGTTGATTTGTGTCTTAAGGTGTTATTCTAGTACGAACTCTTGAATAGATTGATCCGAAAGAATAACTTTGAGGTGGTTTCGTACCCTACCATAATCTCTTCGTTTGTTCTCCGCTATTAGTGTCTTTGGAGTGACTCTTTGTTGCATATTGAGGGATTGTTATATGATCTATCTATGCTATTATTGTTGAGAGAACTTGCACTAGTGAAAGTATGAACCCTATGCCTTGTTTCCTATCATTGCAATACCGTTTACGCTCACTTTTACCACTTGTTACCTTGCTGTTTTTATAATTTCATATTACAAATACTCTTTTCTACCATCCATATTGCACTTGTATCACCATCTCTTCGCTGAACTAGTGCACCTATACAATTTACCATTGTATTGGGTGTGTTGGGGACACAAGAGACTCTTTGTTATTTGGTTGCAGGGTTGTTTGAGAGAGACCATCTTCATCCTATGCCTCCTATGGATTGATAAACCTTAGGTCATCCACTTGAGGGAAATTTGCTAGTGTCCTACAAACCTGTGCACTTGCAGGCCCAACAACGTCTACAAGAAGAAGGTTGTGTAGTAGACATCACCGCCTTGGTCACATTGGTGTCAAACGCATGAAGAAACTCCATGCAGATGGACTTTTGGAGTCTCTTGATTATGAATCATTTGACACATGCGAACCATGCCTCATGGGAAAGAGACCAAGACTCCATTCTCCGGAACAATGGAGTGAGCAACCAACTTGTTGGAAATCGTACATACTGATGTGTGTGGTCCAATGAGCGTTGAGGCTCGCGGTGGCTATCGTTATGTTCTCACCCTCACGGATGACTTGAGTAGATATGGGTATGTCTACTTAATGAAACACAAGTGTGAGACCTTTGAAAAGTTCAAGGAATTTCAGAGTGAGGTGGAGAATCAACGTGGCAGGAAAATAAAATTCTTACGATCAGATCATGGGGGAGAATGTTTTAGTCACGAGTTTGGTACGCACTTAAGGAAATGTGGAATTGTTTCACAACTCATGCCGCCTGGAACACCTCAGCGTAATGGTGTGTCCGAACTTCGTATTCGCACTCTATTGGATATGGTGCGATCTATGATGTCTCTTACTGATTTGCCACTATCATTTTGGGGTTATGCTTTAGAGAGCCACATTCACTTTAAATAGGGCACCATCTAAATCCGTTGAGATGACACCATATGAATTATGGTTTGGGAAGAAACCTAAGCTGTTGTTTCTAAAAGTTTGGGGATGCGATGCTTACGTCAAGAAACTTCAACCTGAAAAGCTTGAACCCAAGTAGGAAAAATGCATCTTCGTAGGATACCCTAAGGAAACCATTGGGTATACCTTCTACCTCATATGCGAAGGCAATATCTTTGTTGCCAAGAATAGATCCTTTCTGGAGAAAGGGTTTCTCTCGAAAGAAGTAAGTGGGAGGAAAGTAGAACTTGATGAAGTACTGCCTCTTGAATCGGAAAGTAGTGTAGCTCAGGAAAATGTTTCCCTGATGCCTGCACCGACTAGAGAGGAAGTTAGTGATGATGATCAAGGTACTTCGGATCAAGTTGCTACTGAACTTCGTAGGTCCACAAGGGAACATTTCGCACTAGAGTGGTACGGCAACCTTGTCTTGGAATCATGTTGTTAGACAACGGTGAACCTTCGAAATATGAAGAAGCGATGGCGGGCCCAGATTCCAACAAATGGCTTGAAGCCATGAAATCCGAGATAGGATCCATGCATGAAAACAAAGTATGGACTTTGACAGACTTGGCCGATGATCGGCGAGCCATAGAAAATAAATGGATATTCAAGAAGAAGACTGACGCGGATGGTAATGTGACCATCTATAAAGCTCGGCTTGTCACTAAGGGTTATCGACAAGTTCAAGGGGTTGACTACGATGAGACCTTCTCACCCGTAGCAAAGCTGAAGTCCGTCCGAATCATGTTAGCAATTGTCGCATTCTATGATTATAAAATATGGCAAATAGACATCAAAACAGCATTCCTTAACGACTTCCTTAAGGAAGAATTGTATATGATGCAGCCGGAAGGTTTTGTCGATCCTAAGAATGCTAACAAGGTATGCAAGCTCCAGCGCTCCATCTATGGGCTGGTGCAAGCATCTTAGAGTTGGAACATTCGCTTTGATGAAATGATCAAAGCGTTTGGGTTTATGCAGACTTATGGAGAAGCCTGCATTTACAAGAAAGTGAGTGGGAGCTCTGTAACATTTCTCACATTATATGTGGATGACATACTATTGGTGGGAAATGATATAGAACTTTTGGAAAGCATAAAGGCCTACTTGAATAAATGTTTTTCAATGAAGGACCTTGGAGAAGCTGCTTACATATTAGGCATCAAGATCTATAGAGATAGATCGAGACACCTCATAGGTCTTTCACAAAGCACATACCTTGATAAGATATTGAAGAAGTTCAATATGGATCAATCCAAGAAGGGGTTCTTGCCTATTTTGCAAGGTGTGAGACTGAGCACGGCTCAAAGCCCGACCGCGGCAAAAGATGGAGAAAAGATGAGTGTCATCCCCTATGCCTCAGCCATAGGGTCTATTATGTATGCCATGCTATGTACCAGACCTGAGGTAAACCTTGCCGTAAGTTTGGTAGGGTGGTACCAAAGTAATCCTGGCATGGAACACTGGACAACGGTCAAGAATATCCTGAAGTACCTGAAAAGGACTAAGGATATGTTTCTCGTTTATGGAGGTGACGACGAGCTCGTCGTAAAGGGTTATGTCGATGCTAGCTTCGACACAGATCTGGATGACTCCAAGTCACAAACCGAATACGTGTATATTTTGAATGGTGGGGCGGCCAGCTGGTGCAGTTGCAAGCAAAGCGTCATGGCGGGATCTACATGTGAAGCAGAGTACATGGAAGCATCGGAGGCAGCACATGAAGCAATATGAATGAAGGAGTTCATTACCGACCTAGGAGTTATTCCAAATGCGTCGAGCCCGATGACTCTCTTCTGTGACAACACTGGAGCTATTGCCCTTGCCAAGGAGCCTAGGTTTCACAAGAAGACTAGGCATATCAAGCGTCGCTTCAAATCCATTCATGAAAATGTTCAAGATGGAGACATAGATATTTGTAAAGTGCATACGGATCTGAATGTCGCAGATCCGTTGACTAAACCTCTTCGACGAGCAAAACATGATCAACACCAGAACTCTATGGGTGTTCGATTCATCACAATGTAACTAGATTATTGACTCTAGTGCAAGTGGGAGACTATTGGAAATATGCCCTAGAGGCAATAATAAAATGGTTATTATTATGTTTCCTTGTTCATGGTAATTGTCTATTGTTCATGCTATAATTGTATTGACCGGAAACTGTAATACATGTGTGAATGCATAGACCACAACATGTCCCTAGTGAGCCTCTAGTTGACTAGCTCGTTGATCAGTAGATGGTTATGGTTTCCTAACCATGGACATTAGATGTCATTGATAACGGGATCACATCATTAGGAGAATGATGTAATGGACAAGACCCATTCCTAAGCATAGCATAAGATCATGTAGTTTGTTTGCTAAAAGCTTTTCTAATGTCAAGTATCATTTCCTTGGACCATGAGATTGTGCAACTCCCGGATACCGTAGGAATGCTTTGGGTGTACCAAACGTCACAACGTAACTGGGTGGCTATAAAGGTACACTACAGGTATCTCCGAAAGTGTCTGTTGGGTCGGCACGAATCGATACTGGGATTTGTCACTCCGTATGACGGAGAGGTATCTCTGGGCCCACTCGGTAATGCATCATCATAATAAGCTCAATGTGATTAAGTAGTTAGTCACGGGATCATGCATTACAGAACGTGTAAAGTGACTTGCCGGTAATGAGATTGAATGAGGTATTGGGATATCGACGACCGAATCTCGGGCAAGTAATGTACCGATTGACAAAGGGAATTGTATACAGGATTGATTGAATCCTCGACATCGTGGTTCATCTGATGAGATCTTCGTGGAACATGTGAGAGCCAACATGGGTATCCAGATCCCGCTATTGGTTATTGGCCAGAGAGCTGTCTCGGTCATGTCTGCATGATTCCCGAACCCGTAGGGTCTACACACTTAAGGTTCGGTGACGCTAGAGTTGTTATGGGAATTAGTATGTGCTTACCGAATATTGTTCGGAGTCCTGGCTGAGATCCCGGACGTCACGAGGAGTTCCGAAATGGTCTGGAGGTAAAGATTTATATATGGGAAGTCCAGTTTCAATCACTGGAATAATTTCAGGGGTTACCGGTACTGTACCGGGACCGCCGAAAGGTGTCTAGGGGTCCACCAGGTGGGTCCACCTGCCACGGGGGACTCAATGGGCTGGACAAGGGTGGGAACCAGCCCCCTAGTGGGCTGGTGCACCCCCCCGAAGGGCCCAAGGCACCTAGGGTTGAAAACCCTAGGGGGTTGGTGCACCTCCCACCAACTTGGGAGGCAAGCTCCCCCCCTTGGCCGTCGCCCCCCCTTTGATGAGATATAAGGGGGCCGGCCCCCTCTCCCCTTCCCCTATAAATAGTGGGGGGTGGGAGGGCTGCCATACCCTTCCGCTGCCGTAGCCCACCCCCTCTCCAACACCATCTCCTCCTCCGTAGTGCTTGGCGAAGCCTTGCCCGAGAACTGCAAGCTCCTCCACCACACCGTCATGCTGCCGGAGCTCTCCCTCAACTTCTCCTCTCCCCTTGCTGGATCAAGAAGGAGGAGACGTCCCCGGCTGTACATGTGTTGAACACGGAGGCGTCGTCCGTTCGGTGTTAGATCGGATCTTCCATGATTTGAATCGCCGTGAGTACGACTCCCTCATCCGCGTTCTAGTGACGCTTCCGCTTAGCGATCTTCAAAGGTATGAAGATGCTCATCCTCTCCCTCTCTTATTGCTAGAATCTCCATAGATTGATCTTGGTGATGCGTAGAAAATTTTGAATTATTGCTACGTTCACCAACATGAACAACATTTGGTTTCCACTCATCAACTATCCCGATACTACTCTAGCGTCAACGAATGTTAAGCGTGTGACCCTACGGGTTCGGGAACTATGTACTCATGACCAAGACTCCTCTCCGGCCAATAACCAATAGCGGGACCTGGATGCCCATATTGATTCCTTCATATTTCAAAAAGATCTTTTATCGGTTGAACCTTGATGACAACATATGTAATTCCCTTTGTCTGTTGGAAATATATGTTACTTGCCCGAGATTCGATCGTCGGTATCTCTATACCTAGTTGAATCTCATTACCGGCAAGTCTCTTTACTCGTTCCTTAATACATAATCTTGCAACTAACTCCTTAGTTACTTTGCTTGCAAGCTTCTTGTGATGTGTATTACCGAGAGGGCCCAAAGATACCTCTCCGATACACGGAGTGACAAATCCCAATCTTGATTAACACCAACTCAATAGACACCTTCGGAGATACCTATAGAGCATCTTTATGATCACCCAGTTACATTGTGATGTTTGATAGCACACAAGGTATTCCTTCGGTATCCGGGAGTTGCATGATCTCATGGTCGAAGGAACATGTATTTGACCTTAAGAAAGCAGTAGCAATAAACTAAACGATCATATTCTATGCTAACGATTGGGTCTTGTCCATCACATCATTCTCCTAATGATGTCATCTCGTTATCAAATGACAACTCATGTCTATGGTTAGGAAACCTTAACCATCTTTGATCAATGTGTTAGTCTAGTATAGGCTCACTATAGACACGGTATTTGTTTATGTATCCACACATGTATTTAAGTTTATGGCCAATACAACTCTAGCATGAATAATAAACCTTTATCATGATTAAGGAAATATAATAATAACCATTTTATTATTTCCTCTAGGGCATATTTCCATAAGTCTCCGGCTTGCACTAGAGTCAATAATCTAGTTCAAACGCCATCTGATTAACACCCAAAGGGTTCACTAGAGTCAATAATCTAGTTCACATCGACATGTGATTAACACCCAAAGATTTCTAAGGTGTGATCATGTTTTGCTTGTGAGATAGGTTTTTAGTCAATGGGTCTGCAACATTCAGATTTGTGTGTATTTTGCAAATATCTATGTCTATAATGCTCTACATGGAGCTACTCTAGCTAATTTCTCCCACGTTCAATACGTATCCAGATTGAGACTAGAGTCATCTGGATCAGTGTCAAAGCTTGCATCAATGTAACCCTTTATGATGAACTCTTTATCACATCCATAACCGAGAAACGTTTCCTTAGTCCTCTCTGGGTACCTAAGGATAATTTGACCGCTGTCCAGTGATCCACTCTTGGATCACTATTGTACCCCCTTGTCAGACTCATGGAAAGGCACACAACATGTCTGGTACATAGCATGGCATACTTTATAGAACCTATGGATGAGGCATAGGGAATGACTTTCATTATCTCTCTATCTTCTACCATGGTCGGGCTTTGAGTCTTACTCAACTTCACACCTTGAATACATGCAATAACCCTTTCCTTGACTGATTCATTTTGAACTCCTTCAAAACTCTGTCCAGGTATGTGCTTTGTGGAAGTCCTATTAAGCATCTTGATCTATCTCTATAGATTTTGATGCCCAATATGTAAGTTGCTTCACCGAGGTCTTTCATCAAAAAATTCTTATTCAAGTATCCTTTTAAGCTATCCAGAAATTCTATATCATTTCCAATCAGCAATATGTCATCCACATATAATATCAGAAATGCTACAGAGCTCCCACTCACTTTTTTTGTAAATACAGTCTTCACCATAAGTCTATATAAAACCATATGCTTTGATCACGTCATCAAAGCATATATTCCAACTCCAAGATGCTTGCACCAGTCCATAGATGGATCGCTAGAGCTTGCACACTTTGTTAGCACCTTTAGGATCGACAAAAATTTCCAGTTGCATCATATACAACTCTTCTTCAAGAAACCCGTTAAGGAATGCAAGTTTTTGACATCCATTTGCCAGATTTCATAATCATAAAATGCGGCAATTACTAACATGATTCAGATAGACTTAAGCATCACTACGGGTGAGAAAGTCTCATCGTAGTCAACCCCTTGAACTTGTCGAAAACCTTTTGCGACGAGTCGAGCCTTGTAGATAGTAATATTACCATCAGGGTCCGTCTTCCTCCTAAATATCCATTTATTCTTTATGGCTTGCTGATCATCAGGCAAATCTACCAAAGTCCACACTTTGTTCTCATACATGGATCCTATCTCAGATTTCATGGCCTCAAGCCACTTTCAGAATCTGGGATCATCATAGTTTCTTCATAGTTCCTAGGTTCGCTGTTGTCCAACAACATGACTTCCAAGACATGATTGTCGTACCACTCTGGTGCGGAACATGTTCTGGTCGACCTAAGAGGTCCAGTAGTAACTTGACCTGAAGTTTTATGATCATCATCATTTGCTTCCTCTCTAGTTGGTGTAGGCATCACGGGAATGGTTTCCTCTAATGTACTACTTTACAATTTGAGAGAAGGTACAACTACCTCATCAGGTTCTACTTTCCTCCCACTCACTTCTTTCGAGAGAAACTCCTTCTCTAGAAAGGACCCATTCTTAGCAATAAGATTTTTGCCTCCAAATCTGTGGTAGAAGGTATACCCAGTAGTTTCTTTCAGGTATCCTATGAAGACACACTTCTCCGCTTTGGGTTCGAGCTTATCAGGCTGAAGCCTTTTGACATAAGCGTTGCATCCCCAAACTTTTAAGAAACAACAGCTTAGGTTTCTTGCCAAACCAGAGTTCATACGGTGCCATCTCAATGGATTTAGACGGTTCCCTATTTAACGTGAATGCGACTATCTCTAATGCATAACCCCAAAATGATAGTGGCAAATTGGTAAGAGACATCATAGAACGCACCATATCTAATAAAGTACAGTTACAACATTCAGACACACCATTACGCTGTGGTGTTCCAGGTGGCGTGAGTTGTGAAACTATTCCACATTTTTTTAAATGAAGGCCAAACTCGTGACTCAAATATTCGCCTCCATGATCAGATCGTAGAAACTTTATTTTCTTATTACGATGATTTTCCACTTCACTCTGAAATTCTTTGAACTTTCAAACGTTCCAGACTTGTGTTTCATCAAGTAGATATACCGTACTCAAATCATCTATGAAGGTGAGAAAATAAAGATACCGCCACGTGCTTCAACACTCATCGGACCGCATACATCGGTATGTATTATTTCCAATAAGTGATTAGCTCGCTCCATTGTTTCGGAGAACGGATATTTAGTCATCTTGCCCATGAGGCATGGTTCGCAAGTATCAATTGATTGATAATCAAGTGATTCCAAAAGTCCATTCGCATGGAGTGTCTTCATGCGCTTTACCAATATGACCAAAATGGCAGTGCCACAAGTATGTTGCACTATCATTATCAACTTTTGTATATTTTGGCACGAATATTATGAATATGTGTATCACTACGATCGAGATTCAATAAACCATTTACATTGGGTGTATGACCATAGAAGGTTTTATTCATGTAAACAGAACAACAATTATTCTCTAACTTCAATGAATAATCGTATTGCTATAAACACAATCTAATCATGTTCATGCTCGCCGCAAACACCAAATAACATTTATTTGGGCTCAACACTAATCTTGAAGGTAGAGGGAGTGTGCGATGGTGATCATATCAATCTTGGAAACACTTCCAACACAGATCATTACCTGGCCCTTAACTAGTCTTTGTTTATTCTGCAACTCCTTTTTCAAGTTACTAATCTCAGCAACTAAACTGGTATCAAATACCCAGGGGCTACTACAAGCACCACTAAGGTACACATGTATATAAAAAATACCTTTGTTTACTTTGCCATCCTTCTTATCTACCAAGTATTTGGGGTAGTTCCAATTCTAGTGACCATTTCCTTTGCAGTAGAAGCACTCAGTTTCAGGCTTGGGTACAGCTTTGGGCCTCTTCACGGGAGCAGCAACTTGCTTGATGTTCTTCTTGAAGTTTCCTTTCTTTCCCTTGCCCTTTTTCTTAAAAATAGTGATCTTGTTAACCATCAACACTTGATGTTCTTTATTAATTTCTACCTCCACCGATTTCAGCATCGTGGAGAGCTTGGGAATCATTTTCTTCATCCCATGCTTATTATAGTTCATCATGAAGCACTAGTAGCTTGGTGATAGTGACTGGACAACTCTATCAATTACTATGTTATCTAGAAGACTAACTCCCACTTGATTCAAGCGATTGTAGTACCCAGACATTCTGAGCACATGCTCACTAGCTGAGCTATTCTCTGCCTTCTTGTAGGCAAAGTACTTGTGAGAGGTCTCATACCTCTCAACACAGGCATGAGCCTGAAATACCAATTTCAGCTCTTGGAACATCTTATATGGTCCATGGCGTTCAAAACGTCTTTTGAGACCCGATTCTAAGCCGTAAAGCAGGGCGCACTAAACTATCAAGTATTCATCAGATCGAGCTTGTTAAATGTTCATAACGTCTGGATAAGCTCCTGTAGTAGGTCAGTCACCTAGTGGTGCATAAAGGACATAATTTTCTATGCACACACAAACTTGATGAATCACTGTTGTGGTTTTATGCGTTGGTAAGAACGGTTCTTGCTAGAAGCCCATAGCGGCCATGTAAAACTTGCAACAACGATGTAGACGACGTCTAACTTGTTTTTGAGGGCATGTTGTGATATGATATGGTCAAGATATGATGTGATATATGTTGTATGAGATGATCATGTTTTGTAATACCGACAACCGGCAGGAGCCTTAGGGTTGTCTCTTTATTGTATGAAGTGCAAGCGCCATGTAATTGCTTTACTTTATCACTATGCGTTAGTGATAGTTGTAGAAGCAATAATTGGCGTGACGACCTCGACGCAATGATGCTACGATGGAGATCAAGGTGTCGAGCCGGTGACGATGGAGATCATGACGAGGCTTTGGAGATGGAGATCAAAATCATAAGATGATGATAGCCATATCATGTCACATATTTTGATTGCATGTGATATTTATCCTTTATGCATCTTATTTTGATTACAATAGCGGTAGCATTATAAGATGATCCCTTCACTTAATTTCAAGATGAAAGTTTTCTCCCTGAGTATACACCGTTGCTACATTTCATCGTTTCGAGACACCACATGATGATCGGGTGTGATAGACTCTACGTTCACATACAACAGGTGTAATACAGTTTTGCACATGCAAAATACTTGGGTTAAACTTGACGAGCCTAGCATGTACAGACATGATCTCGGAACACTGGAGACCGAAAGGTCGAACATGAGTCATATAGTAGATATGATCAACATAGAGATGTTCACCATTGATGACTACCCCATCTCACGTGATGATTGGACATGGGCTAGTTGATTTGGATCACGTATCACTTAGATAACTTGAGGGATGTTTATTTAAGTGGGAGTTCTTAAGTAATTTGATTAATTGAACTTAATTTATCATGAACTTAGTCTTATAGTTTTGCATATCTATATTGTAGATCAATGGCCGAGCTATCGTTCCCCTGAATTTTAATGCCTTCCTAGAGAAAGCTAAGTTGAAAGATGATGATAGCAACTACACTAACTGGGTCCATAACTTGAGGATTATACTCATTGCTGCACAGAAAAATTATGTCCTTGATGCACCGCTAGGTGAAAGGCCTGCTACAGGAGCATAAGTTAATGTTTTGAACATCTGGCATGCTCGATCTGATGACTACTCGATAGTTCAGTGTGCCATGCTTTACGGCTTAGAACCTGGACTTCAAAGACGTTTCAAACATCATGGAGCATCTGAGATGTTCCAAGAGTTGAAGTTAATATTTCAAGCAAATGCTTGGGTTGAGAGATATGAAGTCTCCAACAAGTTCTATAGCTGCAAGATGGACGAGAACAGTTTTGTCAGTGAACACATACTCAAAATGGTTGGGTATTATAATCACTAGACTCAACTAGGAGTTGATCTTCTAGTTGATTGTGTTATTGACAGAGTTCTTCAATCACTACCACCAGCTAAAAAGGCTTCACGATGAACTATAATATGCAAGGGATGAACAAAACAATTCCCAAGCTCTTTGCAATGCTTAATGCCGCGGAGGTAGAAGTCAAGAAGGAGAATTAAGTGTTGATGGTTAACAAGACCACTAGTTTCAACAAAAATGGCAAGGGAAAGAAAGGGAACTTCAAGAAGAATGGCAAGCAAGTTGCCACTCCTGGGAAGAAGCCCAAAGCTGGACCCAAGCCTGAAACTGAGTGCTTCTACTACAAAGGGACTGGTCACTGGAAGCAGAACTGCCCCAAATACTTGGCGGATAAGAAGGATGGCAAAGTGAACAAAGGTATATTTGATATAATTGTTATAGATGTTTACTTTACTAATGCTCATATTAGCGCTTGGGAATTTGATACTAGTTTGGTTGCTCATATTTGTAACTCGAAACAGGAGCTGTGGATTAAACAAAGATTGGCTAAGGACAAGGTGACGATGCGCGTCGGGAATGGTTCCAAGGTTGATGTGATCGCTGTCGACACGCTACCTCTACATCTACCTTCGAGGCTAGTTTTAGACATGAACAATTGTTATTTGGTGCCAGCATTGAGCATGAACATTATATCTGGATCTTGTTTAGTGTGAAACGATAACTCATTTAAATCAGAGAATAATGGTTATTCTATTGATGCGAGTAATATCTTTTATGGTCATGCACCCTTGAAGAGTGGTCTATTCTTGTTGAATCTCGATTGTAGTGATACACATATTCGTAATATTAATGCCAAAAGATGCAAAGTTGATAATGATAGTGCAATATATTTGTGGCACTGCCATTTAGATCATATTGATGTAAAGCGCATGAAGAAACTCCATGAGGATGGACTTTTGGAATCACTTGATTATGAGTCATTTGATACTTGCGTACCATGCCTCATGGGCAAGATGGCTAAAACTCCGTTCTCCGGAACCATGGAGCGAGCCAATGACTTATTGGAAATAATACATACTGATGTATGCGGTCCGATGAGTGTTGAGGCACGAGCCGAGTATTATCATTTTCTGACCTTCACAGATGATTTGAGTAGATATGGGTATATCTAGTTAATAAAACACAAGTCTAAAACATTTGAAAAGTTCAAAGAAATTACAGAGTGAAGTGGAGAATCATTGTAACAAGAAAATAAAGTTTCTACAATCTGGTCGCGAAGGCGAATATTTGAGTTACAAGTTTGACCTTCATTTAAAACAATGTGGAAAAGTTTCACAACTCACGCCACCTGGAACACCACAACGTAATGGTGTGTCCGAACATTGTAACCGTACTTTATTGGATATGGTATGCTCTATGATGTCTCTTACCGATCTACCACTATCATTTTGGGGTTATGCATTAGAGACAGCCACATTCACGTTAAATAGGCTACCGTCTAAATCTGTTAAGACGACACCGTATGAACTATGGTTTGGCAAGAAACCTAAGCTGTCGTTTCTTAACGTTTGTGGTTGTGATAATTATGTCAAAAGGCTTTAGCCTGATAAGCTCGAGCCCAAATTGTAGAAGTGCGTCTTCATGGGATACCCTAAGGAAACAATTGGGTACACCTTCTACCACAGATCTGGAGGCAAGATCTTTGTTGCCAAGAATGGAACCTTTCGAGAGAAGTAGTTTCTCTCGAAAGAAGTGAGTGATAGGAAAGTAGAACATGATGAGTGTCGGGGAAGCTGATCCACGAACACCTATGGGGACCGGCGGACCGAGCCCCTTTCGGTTCGGCGGGGGGTGGAGATCGCACGAAGAGCGGATCGAGGTGAAGCACACGAGCAGTTTACCCAGCTTCGAAGCTCTCCGGAGAGATAACACTCCTACTGCTGCTTGTCTGATTGTATTGAGTTCTTGCTCGGGAGCGCTGAGTGCTATAGTACACACGAGCTGCTAATGAGACCGAGCGTGAGCGTTTTCTGGTTTCGAACCCCCTCTACGTTGCGCATGGGCCTCCTTTTACATGCTCAAGGGGTCACCGACAGGTGGCAACGTAGGCAAGGGTAAAAATGGAAAAGGGATGGTGGTTGGTACAGCTACCTGTACAGTGTATCCTACCTAACCCGGACGGCAGGGGACAAAGGCATTAAATGCCCGTCTACGTCGCCCAAACAGTGCAAAAAGGGACCGTCAGGGACGCCACCGCTCACCACGATGGCAATCTTGTCAGCGTCGCATGCCACCGGGCACCGCTGGCTGCACAGCCTCTCGCCACGCGCGCCTGGGAAGGCCCCCAGGGCGACACGTTGGTGGATGTGCTGGAGCGCCGGTACAGAGTGGTTTCCTGCCGCGGCAAGGGCCTTGCCGTGGCCGTTGTCTTGCCGCGCCCGGAAGCTTGTCGCTCACCGGGCCTTGCCGGGATGCGTGGCGCATCATGGCAAGTTCCTTGCGATGCCTTGGTTGGCCTTCCCGGCAAGCTCCTCTTGCCGGGGCCTTGTCTCCTTGACTTGAATACTTTGTTCTTGAATGGCTCCAAAAAGAAACTACGGAGGACCTTGGCGGTCACCCGGCAAGCCTTGCCGCGGGGTGCTGCAACTGCCCGTGCACAAGTTCGGGATACTAGGGTACCCCTACTCCAGTACACCGACAGGAGCCCCCGGGCCTGGGCCACACACAGTGCCGAGCGCTGTTGGGCCAGGCCCAAAACAGGGCACGGGCACACGCGGCCTGGGTTACGCCGTATCTTACTCCGTATCCACTGCGCCCTCCCTCAACGGCACGCGTCGAATGCGGCGTCGTGGGAGAGATCGTGGGTGGTTTCTTTATTCGGAAGGACAAAACGTCCGCCACCTCCCTCTTTATAAGCAGGGGAAACAGGGGTAGTTCGCCCATCTCGCCGGTTGTTACTCCAACTTCACAAATCTCCGCCGCTCCCCCCTTCCTCCCGAAGCTGAAAGAGAGGAGCGCTCCGCCCCCCATTGCCACCAGCACCACCAACGCCGCCGATCTCCCCCACCACCTTCGCCATGGCTCCGAAAGCCGACAAGGGGAAGGGCATGAAATCGGTCGAGGCGCAGCGGCTCGCGGCGCTGCGGAAGGAGCGGGCCATCTTCCCCCCTCAGCTTGTCGCGAAGGAGCTGAGGGAGTACTACTACCTCTTCTGGTCGACGGAGACGCGAGCGCATCCGCGCACGAAGGTACTCCCGGCCGCCGCTTCGGAACTGGCTCCAAACGGCTATCCCTTCTTCGCACTGTTCTTCTACTGCGGGCTCTGCCCGCCCTTCTCTGAATTCTTATGTGACGTCATGAACACCTACGGGTTCCGCCTCCTTGACTTCACCCCCAATGCCGTTCTGACCATGGCAGTTTTCGCACATCTCTGCGAAAACTTTGTCGGAGTCCATCCAAACGTAGCCCTTTTCCGCCACTTCTTTATGCCTCGGGTTGAGAGAGGGGAGCCTCTTGCCGGCGGGATCGCTTGGATCTTGAGAGTCGGCAAGAAGGAAGCTTATCTGGAGGGAGAGCTCCGCAGCAAGTGGGAGGAATGGAGAGCAAAGTGGTGCTGGATTGTCGAGGAGAACCCGCAGCCATTTACTGCCCTGCGCCAAGCCCCAATAGTGCGCGGCAACGATAGGAGCAACGTGGCCCCGGAAGACGATAGGCTGAAGATTGCCGTCACCCGGATCCTTCGCCTTAGGCTTGCTGGGCTCACTGTAGGCGCTGTTGGGGTAGATTTTCTTCGCCGCCGTATTGCCCCCCTGCAGGAGAGGAGGAGACCCGCCTGGGAGTTCCAGAACTCGGTGGATATCATGAGGCTGCGCCCGGGCCTCAACTTCAACTTCACCGTCCTGGAGCTGGACGCGATACTCCTGGAGCTGTTCAAGCGCGATCCTCAACATCCATTCATGTTGCCGAGGAGTGTCGTTCCGTTGTGCAACAACTCCTCATTCGACCGCATCCGCGCAATGAGGCCGCTGTGCGACTCGCACGGAATCGTCCCGACTTGGCAAGAGCCTACAGACGACGTCGTGCGGGATTTCTTTGACGGCTTGGTAGAAGTGGCAGTCCGCTCTGACGAGCAGAAGAGCCTCACCCGCAACACCATCGACGCGGAAATGCAGCGCATCGCCACTAGGCTGGAAGAGGCGGCGGCAGCCGCTGCCGCGGGTGAGTTTGGATTCACCGTGGAGGAGGCAGAGGCAGCAGAGGCGGCAAGCCTTGCCGAGCGTGAGGAGTTTGCCGGCGAGGAAGAGCTTGCCGGGCCCGAAGATGAGTCGAGCGAGCCCGGTGAGGGAGAGCTTGTCGGGCCCGAACCTTCAGACAGCTTGGCGCAAGCGGAGCCCCTAGCTCCACCAAGAAGGCGTCTCCGCAAGGCCGTGGACGTAGCGGGGCGGCAGGCGGGCCAACAGCCGTCGGGCCGCGCGACACGCTCTACCGCGGCAAGCTTTGTTGCCGCGGGAGCACCTCACGCCGCCGCGGCAACTGGGGCGGGGTCTTCTCGGTCCACCGCTACTGCCCCTGCCAAGCGGGCAAGGGAACCTACTCCTCCGCCTCGTCGCACCGGAGGCAAGCCGGACTTCGACCTCTCCGCGCTCAGCTCCGACGAGGAAGAAGAAGAGTAAGATTCTTCGCTGTTCTTGTAGTTCTTCAATTTCGTTGCTTTGTCTTGTATCTGACTTGCTTTTACCTTGAACCTATTCCTTTTCAGGACGCTGGCCTAGAGAGCGGCGAAGAGAGCCAAGGCCCCGGTGATTGTCATCGAGGATGATCCCATTGCGACGGCAGGGGACATGTCCGAAACCACCTTGCCGGACCCGGCAAGCATTCCTCAAAGCAGCCCCCAGCGTAAGTATATGGTTTACTTCCTGCTGTCAGGCGCGCATAGGTGCTCTTTCTTTGCTGATATCTGACTGTTGGTTCGTGTAGGAGCAGAGCAGCCTCACCAGGAGTGCCCGGAAGCTGCTCCCAAAGTGCCATCTGCTTCGACTATACCGCCAAGGGAGGCTTCCCCGGCAAGGGAGCGTTCTCCGGCAAGGGAGAATTCTCCGGCAAGGGACAGCTCCCCGGCAAGGGACAGTTCTCCGGCAAGGGACAGCACCAGTGATCCTCTGGTGGTTGAGACCACGACTACAGATCCCAGCACAGGTAACCCTTTTGCTTGAAAACTTCCCTTGGGTTCTTCTTCTTCTGATTTTCTTTTTTGGATATTTGATTGACTTTTCTCCTTTTTCCGTTCGTCAGATCCATCTGCCGCGGAGCCAATGGAAACCGAGGTCACCGGCGAGGAGAACGCACGCAGCAACACCAACGACGCCGTTGCCACCGAAGGAGAGGCCGGCGTTGATGATCCTGCTGGCGAAGAGGCTGCCAAAGCTGTCGCCGCAGAAGCTGGCGAGGGATCCGACGATCGCACTGATGGCCCCGAGGCCACAGGAGCGCCAGGCGCTGCGCCGACCGCCGATCCCTCCACCGATGCTGCAGCGCCAGGCTCCGAAGAGCCCCAGCCCGGCGCCTACTTGAAGGCCGGCGACGGTATCTTCATCAAGCTCCCCTGGGCGTCAAGCTCCAGGGCGCCGGTTGAAGGAGAGATTTTGGATGGAGAGGTGCTCGCCTCTGCCGGGCTGACGCTAGTCAACGCGCCAAGCAGCAGCAGCGACGAGTCCGAGGAGGAGCGGCTGCTGCGAAAGCTATTGTCGCTCTACCGCGCCCAACAAGCCAAGCTGGAATCCCGAGAGGCGCTTGTCGCGAGGGCGGGAGTGGACATTGAGAAGCGCGCTGAGGAGCTCCGGGGTCTCAGGCAGGAAACTCTCCGATCCCTGGCGGAGGAGCGGGAGCAGGTTGCCGAGGAGCGGAAAGCCTTCCTCCTCGCGAAGGCTGAGGTTGAAGAGCAACAGCGTCTTGTCGCCGAAAATCTATTTGCGCAAGAAGGAGAGTTGGCGCAGCGCAAGGTCAACCTTGACAGCCACGAGGAGGAGCTTGCCGCGTGCGAGCAAGCAATTGGCGGGGCTCTCAAGGAAGCAAAGGATGCCGTTGCAGCTGCCGAGGCCGCCAAGAAGGAGCTGGAGACGAAGGTCGCGCAGCTGGAGGCCGATCTCAAGGTGAGCGGCGAGGAGCTTGCCGCGCTCAACCGTGAGCGTGAGAAGGACGCCGCCGCTCATGGCGAGCTGCAGGGTCTTCTCGCTGAGAGGAGCAAAGAGCTTAGCGCCGCCAAGGACTCCAACGCGGATCTTGAGTTGAAGCTGGCCACGTTGACTCAAACGCTGGATGGTGCCAGGGAGCAGGAGGTGGCCTTGAAGGAGAAGATCAAGGCCGACGAGGCGCTGCTAGCGAGTGCTGCTGCCGCCCAGAATTCTTTTAGGGAGACTGTGGAGCACTGGACCGAGGGTCTGGTGAATGTTGCCGCAGCCATCGACGGGGAGCTGGCGCAGCTGGGGATGGAGGATCTCGGGTACTCCTCCGATGAGCACCTCCAACCCAGCGCCAAGCTCAGCTTGTTCTTCAAAGGCATGGCGACGGCCCTCCAGCGACTCCGAGAGAAGATCCCAAAGCAGCTGGTCGATGAGTCGCGCAAGATCTGTGCAGGAGCTCTTCAGAAGGTGCTGGTGAAGGTGGCCTTCCGCAACCCAGGCCTCAACCTCACCAACGTCCTCAAGTCCTTGCCACCGGATGCTGATCTGGAAGCGCTCAAGGCCCTTGTCGCACCCATTGTGGACAAGGTGAGAGGAATCAAGAGGGTTGAGGGCGATCGCGTAGATTAGGCCGCCCGTTTTCTCTTTCTCTTGTCGCTGTTGGTCATGTCATGAGAACAATCTGTTAGAGCTGCGAGAAGCTATCTTGTAATATAACTCTATTTTGGGTAGAGATTGTTGTGTTATTTCCTTTACTTGATTCCTTCCTTTGTATGTTTTTGCCCTACGCTTTTAGGGAACTTGTCGGTGCAGGCACCTTAGCTGCGAGCGCTGAGTGCGGGACATCAGCAGCCTGCTGGCGGTGCCGCTTCCGACAAGAAACCTTGTCGCAACTAGTCGCAGCTCACTTAAGTTGTTGAGCGGACTCGAAACAAAGTAAGGGCGCAACTAGATACGAGTTGGTTCCTCTGCGCACAGGTTTTTCATACAAAGTACGGTCGTTCGAGGAAGATAACTTAAAAATTTAAAACTGATTGCTCAAACTTTGGCAACTTAGCTTTTCTGTCGTTTGTTTTCCGGTAAGGCGAAACTTCCTTGAACGATGCCTGGTCCACACCATTATCTTCTCCTTTCCCCCCGGCAAACTTGTGTGCAAGGGAACCTTCCTTTCCTTTTTAGAAAAACAAAGAAGAGAAAATAAAGATATGGAGCCTTATGGCTCGTTATTGCTTACCGGGGGTAGGCGCTGCACAAAGTGTCAGATAACGCATGCAAAAATAAAGTAGATAGCATGATATTGACAAGATGTGCGGAGCACATGAGCTTTACTTATGCACGGGTTCTGCGCCTGGCTTTGTACAAAGGATTACATGCAACATCGGCAAGACTTGTACGAAAGGTGGTTGCCGAAACAGGTTCCGGCAACCGCGCGTTACGGGTAAAACTTACGAAGATGCTCAATGTTCCAGGAGTTGCTCACCGGAATGCCATCTTCGGTCTCAAGGCGGACAGCGCCAGGCCTAGTGACTCGTTTCACCCGGTAAGGGCCTTCCCACTTTGGCGTCAACTTGTTGGAATTCTTGGCGGACTGAACGCGCCGAAGAACAAGGTCGCCTTCCTCGAAACTTCTGGCATTAACTTTGCGGCTATGGTAGCGGCGCAAAGCTTGCTGGTATCGAGCAGCTCATACAGCAGCCTGAAGACGGTCCTCCTCAAGGAGCAGCGCGTCATCTTGTCGCGGCTGCTCTTACTCAAGCTCATCATAAGCGAGCACTCGAGGTGACCTGTATACGAGTTCCATGGGGAGAACTGCCTCTGCTCCATAGACTAGAGCGAAAGGTGTTTGGCCAGTGGCTCGATTTGGCGTCGTCCTGATCGACCAAAGAACCACCGGCAGCTCCTCGATCCAGTTCTTTCCGCACTTGTGCAGCCTGTCGAAAATCCTGGTCTTGAGCCCGCGCAGCACTTCAGCATTCGCCCTCTCCACTTGACCGTTGCTTCTCGGATGAGCAATAGAAGCGAAGCAGACCTTGGCGCCAAGATCTTGGACGTACTGCATGAAGGTGCGGCTCGTGAATTGCGTGCCGTTGTCAGTGATGATCCTGTTAGGGATCCCGAAGCGGCAAACAATCGACCTGATGAACTTGACTGGTGACTGTGCTGTCACCTTCCTCACTGCTTCCACTTCCGGCCACTTTGTGAACTTGTCGATTGCAACGTACAAGTACTCAAAGCCCCCGACAGCCCGGGGAAAGGGGACGAGGATGTCGAGCCCCCAGACCGAAAATGGCCAGGATAAAGGGATCGTCTGGAGAGCTTGAGCTGGCTGGTGTATCTGTTTGGAATGGAACTGGCACGCTTCACACTTGGTTACTTGTGAAGTTGCATCCTGGAGGGCTGTCGGCCAAAAGAAACCTTGCCGGAACGCTTTGCCGGCAAGTGCTCTTGCGCCAATGTGGTGACCACATATGCCTCCATGTATCTCTACCAACAGCTCTTGTCCGTCTTCCCGGCGAATACACTTCAATTTCACGCCGTTGAGTCTTCTTCTGTACAGTGTGCTGTCGACAAACTGGTACATACTTGACTGCCGGGCTACTTTTTCCGCTTCTTCTTGCTCTTCGGGAAGTTCTCCTCTCTGAAGGAAACGGACAATCTGCTGTGCCCATGCTGGAGCTTGCGGCTCGACAACAAGGACTAAAGGCACATCTGCTGCTGCGGGAACATCCGCTTCTACGGCAAGAACCTGCGGCTCAGCCGGAGCTTGATGTTCCCCGGCAAGCTTGCCGGAGCAAAACTTGTTGGGAGCGTCTGCTTCAACGGAACAAACCCTAGGGCTTGCCGGAGCAGACTGCCCCTCAGCATTCTTGGTGTTGATTTTGATGACCTTCTTGGCGGCGGCTTCGGGGAGCTCTGCCGGAAAATAGTCACCAGAAATCAACTTCCTCTTCTTGCTCCGTCCAGTTGATGGCGTTACGGATAATTGAGTCAGCTTGAGCACAAAGATCCCTGGTTCCACAGGTAACTTAAGTGCGGCGCACTTTGACAGGCCATCGGCAATGTCGTTTTGAGCTCTTGGAACATGTTCCATCTGTAGGCCATCAAAGTGCTGTTCTAGTTTTCTCACTTCATCAACATAAGCCTCCATCAACGGAATCTGATAATTCTTGTTCACTTGGTAGACGACAAGCTGTGAGTCACCCTTGACAATGAGCTTCTTGATCCCAAGGTCTGCTGCGATCCTGAGTCTGGCAAGCAAGCCTTCATACTCTACTGTATTGTTTGTTGCTTGCTCCTTGGGAAAGTGCATCTAGACTACGTACTTGAGGTGCTCTCCGGTGGGTGCGACAAGCAGCACGCCCGCACCGGCGCCTTGCAGCGAGAAGGCACCATCAAAGTACATCAGCCACTCTTTGCTTGCCTCCTTGACGGGGATGCTTGTTTCTGGAATTTCTTCATCTTGTGTTGGCGTCCATTCTGCTATGAACTCTGCCAATGCTCTGCTTTGGATAGTTGAAGTGCTTTCAAACTTAAGGCCGAAGCTTGACAGTTCCAGTGCCCACTCGACAATCCTGCCTGTTGCTTCTGGATTCTGCAGTATCCTCTTCAGCGGAAAACGAGTGACGACTGTGATCTCATGTGCTTGGAAGTAATGGCGCAACTTTCTTGAGGCCATGAGAAGGCCGAAAAGCAATTTCTGCACACCAGAGTACCTTGACCTAGCCCCCTGCAGAAGGGAACTGACAAAGTAAACTGGGAGCTACACCATTCTTTTCTGCATCTTCTCACGCTCCTGCGCAGATCCATCTTTGTCGGGACCAGAGCTTGCCGGCGAAGTCCCCTGCTTGTCGCTGGATGCATCTGCCGTGGTTGCTGGCTCATCATCCGCCTCCCTCTCCGCTACTAACGCAGCACTAACCACTTGATTGGTTGCCGCTATATATAGCAGCAACTTCTCTTGTGGCTTAGGTGCGACAAGTGTTGGAGTGGAGGATAGGTATTTCTTCAAGTCCTGCTGCGCAGCCTCCGCTTCCGGAGTCCATTTCATTGGACCTGCCTTTTTCAATATTTTGAAAAATGGCAGGGCGCGCTCAGCAGACCTAGAGATAAACCTGCTGAGAGCAGCTACGCAACCAGCAAGTCTTCGTACATCCTTGACGTGCTTTGGTGCTTCAATCTGCTCAATGGCCTTGATCTTGTCGGGATTGGCTTCAATTCCCTGCTGAGACACGAAGAACCCGAGAAGCTTGCCGGAAGGGACTCCAAACACACATTTCTCGGGGTTAAGCTTGAGGTTGATCTTGCGCAGATTTGCAAAGGTTTCATCTAAATCTTGAATCAGAGTCGCCTTGTCCTTGCTCTTGACCACTATGTCATCCATGTAGGCTTCCACATTTCTGTGCATTTGTGGCTCAAAAGCGTCATGGACTACCCTTGCAAATGTTGAACCAGCATTCTTTAAACCAAAGGGCATCCGTACGAAATAGTATGTGCCACATGGGGTGATGAATGCGGTCTTATCCTCATCCTCTTCTGCCATGAAGATCTGATGGTATTCTGAGTATGCATCAAGAAATGAAAGCAAGTCACATCCGGCCGTGGAGTCAACAATCTGGTCGATGCGTGGCAAGGGAAATGGGTCTTTGGGACAAGCTTTATTGACATCGGTAAAGTCGATACAAAGCCTCCATTTCCCGTTTGCCTTACGCACGACTACGGGATTGGCCAACCACGTAGGATGGAGCACTCCTCTGACAAGGCCTGCTGCTTCCAATTTCTTGATTTCTTCTGCAATGAATTCTTGGCGCTCCACTGCCTGTTTCCTGACTTTCTTCTTGACGGGCCGCGCATGAGGACAGACGGCAAGATGGTGCTCGATTACTTTCCTGGGAACACCGGGGATGTCAGACGGTTGCCACGCAAACACGTCGACATTCACCCGCAGGAAAGCAACGAGCGCGCTTTCCTATTTAGGGTCGAGAGTGGCACTGATGGTGAAGGTACCACCAGTGCCGTCCTCCTTGGCGGACACCTTCTTGGTCTCTGGTGGAGCTGCCATTGTCTTCTTACACTTGCCGGTGGAGCTCGATGGTGCGTCCTCGACGGTAGCGTAGCACTCTGAAGAGGTGCGCTTGTCGGAGTGGGCATCAGAACTCTTGCCGGACTTGATCTTCTTCTTCGCCCCGGGAGCTTCAACGGCAAGTGACTTGCGATCTGTTGCTGCTGCTGCTTCCCGGTAGATCTTGTCGGCGCAGATAAGAGCATCCTTCTTGTCGCCAGGGACAGAGATGACACTTATCGGGCCTGGCATCTTCAGTATGTTGTATGCATAGTGAGAGGCTGCCATGAATTTGGCGAGTGCTGGACGGCCGAGTATCCCATTGTAAGGTAATGGAAAATCAGCAACGTCAAAAGTGACCCTCTCAGTCCTGAAGTTCAACTCGCTGCCAAATGTCACCGGCAACGTGATCTTTCCCTTCGGCTTGCTCCTTCCCGGATTGATTCCTTGGAATGTGCCGGTCTCCTCGAGCTCGCCATCAGGGATCTGGAGTTTCTGGAGTACCGCGGAGGAGATCAGGTTCAAGCCGGCCCCGCCATCAACTAGCATCTTAGTGACCTTGAGGTTGCGGATAGTTGGTGAAACCAACATCGGCAAGCACCCGACCGCAGTTATGCGATCAGGGTGGTCCTCAATATCAAAGATGATAGGCGTGCTGGACCATTTCAGAGGCTTGCGTGACTCGATGGGTGGTTCTGCTGCATTGACTTCCCGCACCCACTGCTTGAGCTGGCGGTGTGAAGTATGCAGAGAAGCACCACCGTCAACGCATAGGACCTCTGTGGCTTTCTAGAACTCCTGCTCATCGGTCTCGTCATCATCCATATCTTCATCGTCGTCGTCATCTTCATCCTTGTCGCGGCCGCGAGGAGGTCTGTCTCCTTGCCGCTGCTTGGCCTTGCCGCGGCATCCTCCTCGGCCGGGACGTTTCTTGCCGGATCCTCCAGCACCTTCCTAGGCTTTCTCTTTGTCGTGTCGCTCGTATTCAGCCTTTTGCTGCTCGACAAGCTGCTCGACCTTCTTGCAGCTCTGGAGGTCATGGCCCTTGGTGCAGTGGATCTTGCAGTACTGCTTGTTGGTGCCGTCCTGCTTGTCGGCGACCGCCACAGCCTGGTGGTTGGTGCTCGCGGCAATCTCCTTGCCAGAGATACCAGCTTTGGCTTTCTTGCCAGACTGCTCAACGACTAGCACCTCTTTGCCTTTCTTCTTTCTGTTGTTCCACCGCCGGTTTTTCCTTGCCGGGGCAGTCTCCTCACTATCAGATCCTCCTGCTCCTATATTCTCTCCGGGGAGTTTCCTCCCTTCCTCAGCACGTGCACACTTGTCGGCCAGGGCATATAGCTCGCTGACGTCTCTGATCTTGCACATCGCCATCTCCTCCCGCATCCTGCGGTTCTGATGGAACGCGCTGATTACCGCGGCAGGGTGGACATCTGGGATGTTGTGCTGTACACGGCTGAATCTTTGAATGTACTTGCGCAGGGGCTCTCCTTCCTTCTGGGCGAGCAGATGAAGATCGCTCTCTTGGCCATGAGGCTTGTGGCCGCCTGTAAAGGCGCCGACAAACTGATGGCATAGATTTGCCCATGAGGATATGGAGTTATCCGGCAAGTGCATGAGCCAGGATCTGACGTTGGGTTTGAGCACCAGCGGGAAGTAGTTGGCAAGGATCTTGTCGTCCCGTCCCCCGGCAGCTTGCACCATGATGGTGTAGATGCTGAGGAACTCCGACGGATGCGAATTGCCGTCGTACTTCTCTGGCACGTCTGGCTTGAAATTCTTTGTGTTGGGCCACTGGACTTGCCGCAACTCACGAGTGAACGCAGGGCAACCTACCGCGTATGGAAAGTCGCCTGGTTCCCCTGGCGCATGCATGTCGACAGAAGGCCCAGCGCGCTGGTCGGATTGACGCCACACTTCTCTTCGGCGCTCGATGCGAGTACGAGCGTCTTCTTGCTGTCGTTCGTGAAGAACTTGGCGCTGATCGCGACGAGCTCGTGGATCCGATGATGCGGTGGAGTCGCTGTCGAGGTGGATCCGACAAGTCGGCGATCTTGGCCTTCGGGGTGGAGAGTGCATGGTAGTTGCACCCCCACCAGTTTCGTCGCCACCGGCTCATGCCTGGCGGTCCTGCCGCGGCAGGGATGTACTCGGCTGCCGCGGAGTGTCACCGTTGGCGAAGCCGATGAGACTCTGAATGGTGGCCCTCCATCCGTCAATCTTGTCTTCCGTTGGACGGTAATCCAGGAGCAGTTGAGCTCACGCCAAAGCTTCTGCTGGAGTAGTGGGAGGCAATGGCGAACGGTGCGAGGAGCGGGATATGCTCGGACTTCTAACTATGTTAGAAGGAGCAGTATCCCGTCCATGCGACCGTGTTTCGCTCGTGTCAGCATGTTGGCGTGCATGCTGGTCTTGAGCACCCCGAGATCTACCAGCTCGATCTTGGCCCAACAGACGTATGGTACTGCGAGTACCATGACGCTGTCGGTCCTGCGCCTCCTGAGATGGGCGCGGAACATGTACGGATGCCGAGGTCTGCGCAGCCTTGTCCTTGGACCTGGCAGCGCCGTGAGCTCCCTCGTCCATGTTCGTTCTTCCGTCGGCGTCTACCCCACCACTCGTTTGCTCCGGTGGTGGTGGGATCGACGTGGACGGAACAACTGCGGCCGAAGTCTTCTTCTTCGGTGGCATGTCGATGAAGAAGATGAAGATCTAGCTCGTGTGCACGCCGGATCAGGTTCACACAACCTCGACGCCCCCTACCTGGCGCGCCAAAGATGTCGGGGAAGCTGATCCACGAACACCTATGGGGACCGGCGGACCGAGCCCCTTTCGGTTCGGCAGGGGGCGGAGATCGCATGAAGAGCGGATCGAGGCGAAGCACACGAGTAGTTTACCCAGCTTCGGAGCTCTCCGGAGAGATAACACTCCTACTGCTGCTTGTCTGATTGTATTGAGTTCTTGCTCGGGAGCGCTGAGTGCTATAGTACACACGAGCTGCTAACGAGACCGAGCGTGAGCGTTTTCTGGTTTTGAACCCCCTCTACGTTCCGCATGGGCCTCCTTTTACATGCTCAAGGGGTCACCGATAGGTGGCAACATAGGCAAGGGTAAAAATGGAAAAGGGATGGTGGTTGGTACAGCTACCTGTACAGTGTATCCTACCTAACCCGGACGGCAGGGGACAAAGGCATTAAATGCCCGTCTACGTCACCCAAACAGTGCAAAAAGGGACCGTCAGGGACGCCACCGCTCGCCACGATGGTAATCTTGTCAGTGTCGCATGCCACCGCGCACTACTGGCTGCACAGCCTCTCGCCACGCGCGCCTGGGAAGGCCCCCAGGGCGACACGTTGGTGGATGTGCTGGAGCGCGGGTACAGAGTGGTTGCCTGCCGCGGCAAGCGCCTTGCCGCGGCCGTTGTCTTGCCGCGCCCGGAAGCTTGTCGCTCACCGGGCCTTGCCGGGACGCGTGGCGCGTCGTGGCAAGTTCCTTGCGATGCCTTGGTTGGCCTTCCTGGCAAGCTCCTCTTGCCGGGGCCTTGTCACCTTGACTTGAATACTTTGTTCTTGAATGGCTCCAAAAAGAAACTACGGAGGACCTTGGCGGTCACCCGGCAAGCCTTGCCGTGGGGCGCTGCAACTGCCCGTGCACAAGTTCGGGATACTAGGGTACCCCTACTCCAGTACGCCGACAATGAGGTAATCGTACCTTCTCTCGAATTGGAAAGTAACACATCAGAGAAATCCGTTCCCGTGATGCCTACACCAACTAGAGAGGAAGCAAATGATAATGATCATGAAACTTCAGATCAAGTTGCTACTGAAAGCTTGTAGGTCAACAATAGAACGATCCGCACCAGAGTGGTATGGTAGTCCTATTCTGGAAGTCATGTTATTAGACCAAGGCAAACCTATGAACTATGAAGAAGCTATGACGAGCCCAAATTCTGATAGATGGGTTGAGGCCATGAAATCTGAGATAGGATCCATGTATGAGAACAAAGTGTGGACTTTGGTGGACTTTCCCGATGATCGGAGAGCCATTAAAAATAAATGGATCTTCAAGAAGAAGACATGCGCTAATGGTAATGCCACCATCTACAAAGCTTGACTTGTGGCAAAAGGTTTTCGACAAGTTCAAGTGGTTGACTACGATGAGACCTTCTCACCCGTAGCGATGCTTAAGTCAGTTCGAATCATGTTAGCAATTGCCGCATTTTATAATTATGAAATCTAGCAAATGGACGTCAAAACTGCATTCCTTAATGGATTTCTTAAACAAGAGTTGTATATGATGCAACTAGAAGATTTTGTCGATCCTAAAGGTGCTAACAAAATGTGCAAACTCCAGTGATCCATCTATGGACTGGTGCAAGCATCTTGGAGTTGGAGTATATGCTTTGATGAGGTGATCAAAGCATATGGTCTGATACAGACTTTCGGTGAAGCCTACATTTACAAGAATGTGAGTGGGAGCTCTGTAGCATTTCCAATATTATATGTGGATGACATATTGTTGATTGGAAATGATATATAATTTCTGGATATCACAAAAGGACACTTGAATAGGAATTTTTCAATGAAAGACCTCGGTGAAGCTTCTTATATATTGGGCATCAAGATCTATAGAGATAGATCGAGACGCTTAATAGGAATTTCACAAAGCACATACCTTGACAAAGTTTTGAAGAAATTCCAAATGGATCAGCCAAAGAAAAGGTTCTTGCCTGTGTTACAAGGTGTAAAATTGAGTCAAACTCAAAGCCCGACTACTGCAGAAGATAGAGAGAAAATAAAAGTCATTCCCTATGCCTCAACCATAGGTTCTATCATGTATGCTATGCTGTGTACAAGACCTGATGTGTGCCTTGCCATAAGTTTGGCAGGGAGGTACCAAAGTAATACAAGAGTGGATCACTGGATAGCGGTCAAGAACATCCTGAAGTACCTGGAAAGGACCAAGGATATGTTTCTCGTTTATGGAGGTGACGAAGAGCTCGTCGTAAGTGGTTACGTCGTTGCTAGATTCGACACTGATCCGGATGACTCTAAGTCACAAACCACGTACGTGTTTATATTGAATGGTGGAGCTGTCAGTTGGTGCAGTTCCAAGTAGAGTGTAGTGGCGGGATCTATGTGTGAAGCGGAGTACATAGCTGCTTTGGAAGCAACAAATGAAGGACTCTGGATGAAGGAGTTCATATCCAATCTGGATGTAATACCTAGTGCATCGGGTCCAATGAGAATCTTTTGTGACAATACTGGAGCAATTGCCTTGGCAAAGGAATCCAGGTTTCACAAGAGAACCAAACACATCAGAGATGCTTCAACTCCATTCGTGAACAAGTCAAGGATGGAGACATAGAAATTTGCAAGATACATATGGATCTGAATGTAGCAGACCCATTGACTAAGCCTCTTCCACGAGCAAAACATGATTAGTAGCAAGACTCCATGGGTGTTAGATTCATTACAATGTAATCTAGAGTATTGACTCTAGTGCAAGTTGGAGACTGAAGGAAATATGCCCTAGAGGCAATAATAAAGCTGTTATTTTATATTTCCTTATTCATAATAAAGGTTTATATATTATTCATGCTAGAATTGTATTGATCGGAAACTTAAATACATGTGTGAATACATAAATAAATACCGTGTCCCTACACTGGTACACGTAGGTGTTATACAAACGGTTTTTAACCCCTTTCCGCGACGGTGATCGGAACCATCACCTAGTGAGTGTGGGCAATAGGGGGATCCTTCCCACACGACCGAGAAACCGTCGGGATAGGGAGCCTTGATGCATAAAATTGCCCCTCTATAACCATTCTGATGTATCGCATATCCGAAATGCTTCATCCTTGCTACTCGTTTGTGTTAGCATTGCCATCACAGTCGGAGTTTTGTGGTTTTACCTAAACCCAAGCAGATTCTAGGCCTAGACGGATTCCAGGCACGTGAGTTTTCTAGGCACGCACCAAATTGGCTCTATGTTTACGATGCCTGGCACATCACAAATAGTTCATGATTATAAACCATGTACGATAGGTAGACATTCACACACATTTAATTTCCCCGCACCGTATGTGATAGTGTCTGACATCACACATGCTTTGCAAACAACAACTATGTGCATTCTTACACACGTTTCCACTCTGTGAACCGTGTCAGATTATGATGTATATCGCACATGCTGTGCTTTATTAACTGTGTGTGCTGTAATGACCTGCACACCGTAATTTTGCCCTAAATTAATTGTTGCTATTTAAAATCGTACCTAATTTAAACTTGAAAGTAGGCTATAGCTTTATTCATATCCATCAGGTTCAAACAACTAATGGATTATTCAATTCACAGGTACATATGTTTAAGAATTACATAAGCACCAAATAAAGAATGATGAGCCAGGGTTCTATACTTGTACTATTACAGATGGTAAATAAAGAGGTGACATACATTCTGTTGCTGAACAAGGTGAAGTAGAATGGCCCTATTGTGCTCTCCTGGATGCAGAAGGCACACACAACTCTAGTCCAAGCTCTTGTGATGGTCGGCCGCCAAGCATGTAGTTTGTGAGGTAATCTTGAGTAAACTGCTTCAGGATCCACTGCAAAGGAAAAAAGATTCAGACATTGTCATCTAGCACAACTCATTACGGCATTAAAAAGAAGGCTACAGGTTTCTTACTTACCATCCCGCAGTTCACTGTTTTCTTGCATAAAGTGTAAACATATAGTTCGATTGACATCTTTTGACCCACTTTAATAACAATCTTTATCAGTTTCCTCACTTGATGCTGGTTCATGAATATCCCATTGCCCCATACGCAGAAAGGGTCAAAGTGTGGATCTTTGGCAATGACATGTGTACCTAAAAGCACCAAGTTAATATTAGAAGCTAAACAACAATTGCAAAATGATGTAGTACAACACTCCCTCCATCCCATTATATAAGATTTTATACACGTATATCTAGACATCATCAGAACATTAAGGTAACATGAACATTAAGGTAACACTCTTCCTTGTTGCTATGTAGCCTTGGATTGCATATTTAGTCATTCAGTACAATGCATGTTGCTATGTAGCCTCAGATATATTAAATATGGCCCTAGTTAACCTACTGATAAATGGGTTATAGATATATTTACTGAAATGTCCGATTTGACGATTAATCCCTTATCAGCCCCCAGGCTATATGGTACTAGCTACCGAGATCCTGAACAGTGAGTACATATAAGCAATGCGATGAAACTAACCTCGATGAAAAAAACAACACTGTTCTCAATATTGTCCTGTATGAGTACATATAAAGGCATGTTAAGCACAACAGGCTAAACATAAACCAAATATATCCATGGTAGACAACATAATCTAAAAATGATAGCTTCAGTGTGCAGGCTTAAGCATGCTAGTTAAGCAAAACAAGAAGTGGAAAGGTGTGTTAACTGCATCAGGCATAACATTTATAAACAAACAAATAGTCATTCAAACTGGTATTGTGCAGGTCTGAAGTACACTAGTTATTGTTTAAAAAAATGAAAAGGCATGTTAACTAGAATATCCTTAACAACAACCAAATATTGTAATTCATAGTGGTATTGTTGAAACTGTTATAGATGAAATTGAATTGCTTGAAAAATAGTTGCACATTAGAGCATCACATTGTGAAGAACTGAAATAAACAAGGCATAAGGCCATCTCTATTCGATCCTTTAAAAGTTAAAGGACTAAAACAATTAGTGGATATATATATACTCCAGCAATTTTTGGTCATTTCTAGTCGATCACCTAAACTTAATGTTGTAAACTTCAATTTTATCAAGTTCAAAGCACGTTCAACCGAAAGTAGCATGCATTCAAACATAAACATAGATATTTTTTCATAACCGAACATAAAACATAAATTTAAACTAAGCTAAACTACTTTTGGTCGAAGTAGAGGTCGAGCCAATCCTTCCTCGTTAGGTATGGTGTGCCACGAGCCGGGTCCGGGCCGGTGCCGTCTTCGGGATCATTGGGGAAGGCACTCCTCCACTCGTGCCGGCAAAGGTCTCCTGCTCCGCCTCCATGAGCTCCGGGTGCTGCCGGCATAGCTCTCTCATGTAGGCCTCGTCGGCGGTCTCGGCCTCGAGGTGCTCCCACACCTTGCGGTCCTCCCGCGCCATAGCCGAGCTCTCCACCCCTAGCTCCAGCGGAACGAGGTGGACCGGACGTGTGCCGAAGGGGAAATTGAGCCTAGCCGTCGCGCCTTGGTAGAGGACCTGCCAGCGGTCGTACTCCATGGTCGCGAGCTTGACCGTGTGGAAGCTATCGAGCCACCGGCGGGTGTGGGTCTCACAATCTATAATCTCGGTGACCCACGTCCCCCACCACCGCTGCTGGACCCCGAGGTAGGACCTCGTCGGCTGCCAGGTCCGAGGGAGGACAGGGAAGTCCTCGAACTGGCGTAGGGGCGCGGCGGCTAGCGGATTGGCGGATCGATGACGGCAGATTGATAAAGAGCCCGCGGAGGATGACGGGGACACCTCGGCGGCCACCTTGCCGGCGTCGGGTGAAGAGGCCGCGATAAACCTCTCTTGGGCCATTGGCTCCTTGAGCTCCCGACACATAGGCAGAGGTTGAGGATGGAGGCAGCGGCGATGGCGGTGACCTAACAATGGTTACGGGGGTGGTGTGTGTCGGTGAGCGCAGGTTTTGTGGAGTGTGTGGTGTGTGTGGAGGGGGGGTTAAGGTGGTGTTTGAGGAAATACCGCGGCAACTGGAAAATTTACTAGGCGGGAGTAACATGGCGGGGTTACTGAAAATTTGGATCAAGGGCAAGCAGATATTTTTGAGATTGCGAGGGATGCAGAGGCAGGAGTATTTGGGGAGCGAGCTAGTGTGCTTGACATGCCGGCTGTGGACTGTAGCCGACACAGCTTCTCGCGTAAGCCATAGGCGTACTATACACCGATGGTGCTCCAGGATATTTTGTACTGCATCTCACACGGTTGGTGATTATAAATTGTGTGGGATCTACTTGATTTTTCATTTTGATTTTAATTACATAATGGGGTCACAACGGCAATGGACAGTCTTTGAATTGCTAGACCTTTTATCTGCAGTGAACATGCAACTATATGTGTGTTGTCAAAAAAGTTGGAATTATTCAGGGTTCGTTTGGAAATTTTATACATTAAATTGGAATCTAGCAATTTCAGGTGCACCATTCAAAATCAAAGCACATGCTCCAGTCCCTAAAAACGGGTTGCAAAATCAAATGTTTGTCCTTGGTTGCAAGCTTAGGTCACATGAAAGAAATGAGAATGAATGTCAAACACCTTGACATTGTCGCTCAAGCGCTAACATTGAGATACATGGTTTTAAAATTATAGTAAATCGAAAACTCGGCTGAAATTCATGAAACTTGACATGATATCATGGAACGACATCAACTTGCCGTGGTAAAATTATATTCCCATTTGGGGCAGGTTTGGATATAAGCTTCTCGCAAACCGGAGCTTCTCTCACAACAAGCCAGATGGTTTTGGTAGGGAACGTGCCACCTTGGGGGACAAACGATATATGTTGCTTCTTCTTACTTTCTAAATTTTTCTCGCGTCAACATAGAAAAACATGAGTGTTGTGTCATTTTTGCGAGTTTTCGGGGTTCGCTTGGACATTTTTATACATTAACTGAGTTTTCTATGCATTCATGTGCATAATTAAAATTTGAACTACATGCACATGCTCCAGTGCATATAAAGTGGTTCAGAATTGAAATGTGTGTCCTTGGTTACATGCTTAAGTCCCATGCAAGAAATGAGAATGAATGTCAAACACCTTGCCACCATCGCTCGGCCGCTAACATTGAGATACTTGGTTTTTAAATTCTAGTAAATCGAAAACACGTCTGAAATTTATGAACCTTGACACGCTAGCATGGAACGACATCAACATGCAGTGGTAAAAATATTGTCCCATTTGGGGCAGGTTGGGGTATATAAGCTTCTCACAAACCAGAGCTTCTGACAACAAGCCTCATGGTTACGGTAGGGAACGTTACACCTTTCTGGACGAAATGATATCCGTTGCCTCTTCTTGATTTCAATTCTTTTTCTAGTGACAACATAGAACAACATGAGTGTTGTGTTAAATTTTGGAATTTATCGGGGTTCGTTTGGACATTTTATGCATAATTGACCTTTCAATGCATTTATGTGCATAATTCAAATTTGAACTACATGCACATGCTCTAATGCATATAAATTGGTTGAAAATTCAAATATGTGTCCTTGGTTGCATGCTTACGTCTGATGCAAGAAATAGGAATGAATGTCAAACACCCTGCCATCGTCACTCGGCCGCAAACATTGAGATACCTAGTTTTTAAATTCTAGTAAATCCAAAACTTGTCTAAAATTCATGAAACCTGGCATGCTATCATGGAATGGCACCCGACATGCCGTGGTAAATTTTTTGTCCCATTTGGGGCAGATTTGGGTATAAGCTTCTCACAAACCAGAGCTTCTCACAACAAGCCTGATGGTTTCAGTAGGGAATGTTTCACCTTTTTGGACGAAACGATAGCCGTTGCCTCTTCTTGATTTCAATTTTCTCTAGTGTCAACATAGAATAACATGAGTGTTGTGTTAAATTTTGGAGTTTTTCGGGGTTCGTTAGCACATTCTTATGCATTATTTGAGTTTTCAATGCATTTATGTGCATAATTCAAATTTGAACTACATGCACATGCTCTAATGCATATAAATTGGTTGAAAATTCAAATTTGTGTCCTTGGTTGCATGCTTAAGTCCCATGCAAGAAATGGGAATGAATGTCAAACACCCTACCCCCGTCACTCGGCCGCAAACATTGAGATACATGGTTTCTAAATTCTAGTAAATCCAAAACTCGTCTGAAATTCATGAAACCTGGCATGCTATCATGGAATGGCACCCGACATGCCGTGGTAAATACTAATGCAGTGCACGGGCCTTTTTGCTAGTCTTTATCTAATTACAAACCAGAGATTATTAATAATTGGGAACCAATATCCCAAACAGATTATTTATTCGAACCGTGAGCGTTAGACCAACAATGGATACGTGCCATGCTTCAATTAAGTAATAAAGCAGCAACATTAATCATCCAAATAGAAAAACAATATACTTTGGATTATATACATCAAGGCATCAACACTCAACGACAAGGAGGATACATGTTCGATTATAGATTATTTCCAACAAAACATTCTAGTAAATACTAAAGTTTTTCTCACACAACAGATAACAATGCGATGAAATGAACTTCAGCTCAACCAATCCTCAGCATTGGAAACGCTTGCTTTGAACCATAATTGATTCTCTGTGAAGGGCCAGCTATTGTCAATCTCGAGACCAATGCAGGACTAATCATCCTGGCTGAAGCGGCCTATATCAGGACGCATATTGTGATAGACACGGTAGGGAACCATAGCAATGTTCAAGGTATAGATACAGTTGCTTCTCATAAACGGTAGTAACGTTGTGTCAATAGCAGCTGGATCGCCTTTCACCATCATTGGATAGTTTTGTCCAAGGAAGAGCGAGTTTTCTCCAAGACTATCAATACTAAACCAGGGAGAAGGTGTTGGCGCTAGCACACAATTACCCATCTCGAATATCCTACAACGGATGTTGGAATAGGTCCTAAGAGTGCGACCATGGGAGACAACACCTGCTTCGTTAGTAACATCAGCAGTGCCCTGTATACATACAAGAAGAGGTGATCCATCGGAATAAGTTTCCAGACGCCACTGAGTATATAGGTCATTCTCGTCAACATGCTCATGATCATCATGATTGTCATATCCCCCTTGGTTATAAATTTTTTCAAGTATAGGTGGTGGAATGTTCATAGGACCTTGGAAACACAAGAAGGTTAATTAGTGTAGGGAAACTCGCTAGCCCGCATGCATGTGGATGAAACAATTATAATTACGATGGAAGACAAACATACCGAAATCATAAGGATTCCATGCAAAAACAGTGCCACGAGTGGTGGCAGCAAACACAAGACCCTCATATTGAATTGCATCACAGTACTCATCCGTGTACAGAAATTGATTTTTGAGCAATATCCGTCGAGGCATGGAAGTAAGGATGACAACAAGCTTGTCGAAGATAGCAACAACTTCATAGTTCTTGTAATCCCAAGAGCGGTTGGGAACTCAACAAATTGCTATCTTCCGTAGACGTCAGTGAGCATGATCATATTTGAACGTACATAGATCATCTATGTGCTCAACCTCAGGGCAGTGTGTGATTTTTGAAAGTGGAACCCGGTGACGAGTGTACACATTCACAAGTTCCCACTCGCAGTTATACCCAATATAAACAACCCAATCTCCATTTGCTCCTTCCCAAGCCTTACCCTCAAGAGATGGCATCTCAACATAACACTTATCATTATCAAGTGGCATCAACTTGTAGAAGGCGAGGCTTCTGTCGTCCCCACGCCGGCAACCAGCGTCATGGCGAAGAAGATAGGGGAGATCAAACCGCTCCTGAACCCTATTTGTTGAGTCAAGAATGGACTTGAACGAACCTTCCATGCTAGCCGAGGTGATGACATCGCACCGATCAATGAGTTCCTCCACCACATCATCTTTCAGATCGGGGCAAGAATAACGGGGTCGTTTTCGGCCTGTTTCCTCCATGGAGAAGACAATCGAACAATGGCAGAAGGAAGGGTGAAGGCAAATGGAGGGAGGAAGAGTGTGCAACAGCAGTTCCAAATCGAGAGGGAAAGGCGAAGAGGCAGTGGACGGTTGCCACAGTACACGAAAAGGCTAGTGGGGAGCGAACAGTTGCCAGAGAGAGGTCAAACACTGATGACAAGGTCGTCCTCTCAGACCTATCGCCCGCGCGGGATGGCCTCCCTCTCCCACATGAGCGAATCCACTTCGCACCCCACACGGTTGGTCCGCCATGCCGCTAAGAGCAAGTACTACAATAGTGGGCTTATAGCCTGCTTACATGGCAATTTTGCCTATGTGGAGGAGAGAGACATGAAGGATTCCTGCAACAAGGACAAGCGTGCCTGGCACTCGGCTTGGATGGAGAAACTCGACAAAGCTCATGTCGTGTATGCGGCCAAGGAGGCATACACGTGCTATGACATGTACAGGCAGATTGTTGACATGAGGAAATGCCTCCTTCCCCAAAGTAGCCAGGGATCCAGCCGGAAGCAGAACAATGGCAAGCGTCATCGCAACAAGAAGTAGATAATTATTAGATCCTCGTTTCTCCTAGTTTAGTATGCATGTAATTGCTTACTTTGGTGTGTGAAAATGTTATCTGTGTAGTCACTTGTGTAATTGTATGCTTAATTTGGTTATGCAATGTTGTCTTCTTAAGTATATATGTTGATGCTTTGTAGATAGAGCAAATCACATCGCACATGGACTAAACAAGGGAACCCGTCGGTGATGATTTCATCAATCACTGACAATTGTATACCAGCAATTGTTTGCTCATAACACACACGGCATGTTAACAGGAATCATTTGTGTTATTATTGGTCTTCCCACACATTTCTAATTACATACCTGTTTGCCGCGTATCACACATCTTGTAATATTGAACCGTTTCTGTTCTCTTGTCTCAACACAAACAGTTCATCCGAGTGAACCACATGCTATATATCGCACACACCTTGATATGGCTGACCGCTTCTTTTGTGTTGCCTAATCATAAACAGTTCATATGAGTGAACCGTTATGTATCGCACACGCCTTCATCCGACTGCTTGTTTCTTTTGTTCCTCCTCATCGCAAATAGTTCATTGAACTGAACTGTATGCCCTGCATCGCACACGCAACTAAAATCTGAACCGTATTTGATGCATCCGTCATCACAAACGTTTTGCACATTTTAGACAATTCTCTTACACCACCGCTTGCGATTATTGCATCGAACACGGTTTCCCGAAGGGGCTCTGATCGTAGTGTCGCATTAGCAGCATCCTGCAGAAGTGCTAGTAAGCCTCTACTAGACTAGCTCGTTGATCAAAGATGGTTAAGGTTTCCTAACCATGGAAATGAGTTATCATTTGATAACGGGATCACATCATTAGGAGAATGATGTGATGGACAAGACCCATCCGTTAGCTTAGCATATTGATCGTTCAGTTTATTGCTATTGCTTTCTTCATGTCAAATAATATTTGTTCGACTATGACATTATGCAACTCCAGGATACCGAAGGAATACATTGTGTGCTATCAAACGTCACAACGTAACTGGGTGATCATAAAGATGCTCTACAGGTATCTCCGAAGGTGTTTGTTGAGTTGGCATAGATCGAGATTAGGATTTGTCACTCCGAGTATCGGAGAGGCATCTCTGGGCCCTCTCGGTAATACAAATAATAACCTTGCAAACAAATGACTAAGGAGTTAGTCACAAGGTGATGTATTAGGGAACGAGTAAAGATACTTGCCAGTAATAATATTGAACTAGGTATGAAGATAGCACGATCAAATCTCGGGCAAGTAACATACCGATGGACAAAGGGAATTACGTACTTTGTCATAATGGTTCTACCGATAAAGATCTCCGTAGAATATGTAGGAGCCAATATGGGCATCCGGGTTCTTCTATTGGTTATTGACCGGAAAGGTGTCTCGGTCATGTCTATATAGTTCTCGAACCCATAGGGTCCGCACGCTTAACGTTTGTTGACGATATAGTGTTATATGAGTTATATGATTTGGTGACCGAATGTTGTTCGGAGTCCCAGATGAGATCACGTACATGACGAGGAGTCTCTAAATGGTTGACAGGTAAAGATTGATACATATGACGATGATATTCGGACACCGGAAGGGTTTCTGGATGCACCGGGTAGCCATCGGGTCACGGGAAGGGGTTCCGGACACCCCCGATAGCGGTTATGGGCTTAATGGGCCAAGGAAGGGATAGACCAGCCCACAGGGGGCTGGTGCGCCCCTCCCCCTGATCGGCTAGCCCTAGGGAAGGAAAGTGGGGAGGGCTAGCCCTTCCCGTCTTTCCCTCTCATGGGAAAAAGGAAAGAAGGGGGCGCCACCCTCCCCTGCCTTTCCCCCACACCTATAGAAGGAAGGGGGCGCGGCTTGGGAGGGACCCCAAGTCAGATTCCTCCTACTTGGGCGCCTCCTTTGGCTGCTCCTCCCTCCCTCCCACCTATATATATGTGGGAGGGGGCGCCTAGCACACAACAGACAATTGCCTAGCCGTGTGCGGGACCCCCTCCACCATTTACACCCCCGGTCATATTTTTGTAGTGCTTAGGCGAAGCCTTTCGGAGATCACTTCACCATAACCGTCACCATGCCATCATGCTGCCGGAACTCATCTACTACCTCGTTGTCTTGCTGGATCAAGAAGGCGGAGTACGTCACCGAGCTAAATGTGTGCAGAATGCAGAGGTGTCGTGCGTTCAGTACTTGATCAGTTGGAGCACGAAGAAGTTCACCTACATCAACCGCGTTATTAAACGCTTCCACTTACGGTCTATGAGGGTACGTAGACACACTCTCCCCTCTCATTGCTGTGCATCTCCTTGATATATCCTGTTGGAGATCGTTGCAGAAAATAAAAAAATTCTACGCATCACCAAGATCAATCTATGGAGCAACTAGCAATGAGAGAGAGAGGAGTGCATCTTCATACCCTTGAAGACCGCGAGACGGAAGCGTTATAAGAACGCGAATGAGGGAGTCGTACTCGAAGCGATTTAGATCGCGGTGGATTCCGATCTTAGTGCCGAACAACAGCACCTCCTTGGTCAACACATGTGTAGCCCGGTGACGTCTCCCGCGCCTTGATCCAGCAAGGAGGATGGAGAGGTTGAGGAAGAGGGACTCCAACAGCAGCACGACGGTGTGGTGGTGATGGACCGGCAGTACTCCAGCAGGGTTTCGCCAAGCTCTTACGAAGGAGGGGAGGTGTTGGGGAGGGGAGGGGTTGCGCCTTGGATGTGGTGCTGCAGCCCTCCCCTCGACCCTCTATTTATAGGAGGAGGGGGAAGGGGGCCGCCCCCCTCTAGATGAGATCTAGAGGGGGGCGGCCAAGGGGGGGGGCTTGCCCCCCCAAGCAAGGGGGGCGCCCCCTTTAGGGTTTCCCCCAACCCTAGGCGCATGGGCCCAAGGGGTGATCCGCCCAGCCCTCCAAGGGCTGGTTCCCTTCCCACTACGGCCCATGAGGCCCTCCTAGAGAGGTGTCCCCTCCCGGTGGACCCCCGGAACCCCTCCGGTGGCCCATGTACAATACTGGTATGCCCCCGAACTTTTCCGGTGACCGTATGACAACTTCCCACATATAAATCTTCACCTCCGGACCATTTCGGAACTCCTCGTGACGTCCGGGATCTCATTCGTGACTCTGAACAACATTCGGTAGTCACATACAAGTCTTCCTAATAACCCTAGCGTCATCGAACCTTAAGTGTGTAGACCCTACGGGTTCGGGAATCACGTAGACATGACCGAGACAGCTCTCCGGCCAATAACCAACAGCGGGATCTGGATACCCATGTTGGCTCCCACATGTTCCACGATGATCTCATTGGATGAACTACGATATTGAGGATTCAAGTAATCCCGTAAACAATTCCCTTTGTCAATCGGTACGTTACTTGCCCGAGATTCAATCGTCGGTATCCCAATACCTCGTTCAATCTCGTTACCGGCAAGTCACTTTACTCATTACATAATGCATGATCCCATGACTAACCACTTAGTCACATTGAGCTCATTATGATGATGCATTACCGAGTGGGCCCAGAGATACCTCTCCGTCATACGGATTGACAAATTCCAGTCTCGATTCGTGCCAACCCAACAGACACTTTCGGAGATACCTGTAGTGCACCTTTGTAGTCACCCAGTTCCGTTGTGACATTTGGTACACCCAAAGCACTCCTACGGTATCCGGGAGTTACACAATCTCATGGTCTAAGGAACTGATACTTGACATTAGAAAAGCTTTAGCAAACGAAAAACACGATCTTGTGCTATGCTTAGGATTGGGTCTTGTCCATCACATCATTCTCCTAATGATGTGATCTCGTTATCAATGACATCCAATGTCCATAGTCAGGAAACCATGACCATCTGTTGATCAACAAGCTAGTCAACTAGAGGCTCACTAGGGACATGTTGTGGTCTATGTATTCACACATGTATCACTGTTTCCGGTTAATACAATTATAGCATGAACAACAGACAATTATCATGAACAAGGAAATATAATAATAATCATTTTATTATTCCCTCTAGGGCATATTTCCAACAGTCTCCCACTTGCACTAGAGTCAATAATCTAGTTACACTATGATGAATTGAACACCCATAGAGTTCTGGTGTTGATCATGTTTTGCTCGCGGAAGAGGTTAAACGGATCTACGACATCCAGATCCGTATGCACTTTTCAAATATCTATGTCTCCATCCTGAACATTTTCACGAATGGAGTTGAAGCGACGCTTGATGTGCCTGGTCTTCTTGTGAAACTTGGGCTCCTTGGCAAGGGCAATAGCTCCAGTGTTGTCACAAAAGAGAGTGATCGGCCCCGATGCATTGGGAATAACTCCTAGGTCGGTGATGAACTCCTTCATCCAAATTGCTTCATGCATTGCCTCGATTGGGCAAGGGTATGGAGCACATTTCTGCCCATGGATCCATGGATTTGGATACCCGCAAACAGCCGGGTTGGGCACGGATATAATTTATGCTCCATGGATATCCAATGGATACCCCTATGACATGTGGGGCCATATGTCAGTCATACTGGACTAAGAAGACATCCAACCGCAAGTTTTTTCTTGAGACAAACATCCAACCCCAAGTGGTCGCGGTCACAGAAGGTTAAAGCCCAGCACCCTGGCCCATGTTCCCTAATCTCCCACAACCCACTAACCTAATTGTATTATACCTAAGAGGAAAGTATCGTTTTCCCCCCGAAATCCTCTCTGATGGATCAATTTCCCCCTCAACTCTAATACCGGATCAATCAACCCCTCAAATCTCTAAAACCGGATCAATTCCCCCCTAAAGTGGTTTTGGACTTGATTTTGAGTGGTTTTGACCCAGATCGTGCACTTCTCTCGGTTATGGCCGTGCACTTCGCGTCTTCAGTGTGCCCAGCTCGCCTCCGTGGCCGGCATGCTCGCCGCTTGCCGTCTTCATGGTCTCGACCAGGCTGCCGCAGAAGTACTCCCACTCCATGCCTACACGGACGCCGATGCTTCCCGAGAAGCCATCTGATGCCATGCTCCAGCTCAAGTCCGACTGCCCAGTGCGGGAACCGCTCTGTGTGCCTCGCACCGCACTGACCGGCGTCCCGCTTGGCCAGCGCAGGAGACAAACTGCATCAGCACCGTCGACGCGCTCATCCGGCCGCCCGTGATCACGCTCTGCTGCACCAGGCCCGCATTCTCTTCCTCCCGGCGAGCGGCGACGGTGTTCGAGGCGGCAACCACGCAGGCGTCGTTCTCGATGAGCGTCTCCAGCGTGTCGGGGCTGCTGGAGGATGGCGGCAACGTGATCTCGTCGTCTTCGAGCTCCGTCGTAGGCTCTTGTGGCGGAGACGGCTCTGGGCCCCGGTGCCGACGGCGTCTCTCGCCGGTCTGCGTGGCCGCGTTCGCCCCGGCACCACTGCGCGACGGCCACATGGTACTCGCCGATGTCGAAGGAGCTCCAGTTCATCCTCTTCTCGTTCCCGGCCTAGCAGCTAGAGGTGGAGGAGGACAAGGATGAGTCAGTGGAGGCGTCGCGCGGGGAGGAGGCGGAGCCCTGGAGCGCGTACTCGACGATGTTGACTGGCACCACCTGAAGCGAGACGAAACAAAGGAGAGCAGAGAGGGTACGTGGTCTGGGTCAAAACCACTCAAAATCAAGTTCAAAACCACTTTAGGGGGGAATTGGTCCGGTTTTAGAGATTTGAGGGGCTGATTGATCCGGTATTAGAGTTGAGGGGGGAATTGATCCATCAGAGAGGATTTCAGGGGGGAAACGATACTTCCCTCTATACCTAATCAGTCAACCCCCATTCCCCCCAATCATACCGAGTCTCCATCTCAGCTCCCACCCTCCACAGCGCGGCAACGCTCAATCTGAATCATCGGCCCCGCCTAGCCGCCTCTCCCTGGACATCCACCCATACCAGCGACCGGCGGCCAACCTCGGCGCCCGGATTTGGCGACTGGCCTCGGCGACCGGCCTCGGCGACAAACATCGGCGACAGGCCCAAGGTCAGACCCCCGTCGCACTCCCTCTCTCCTTCCTCAATTGGCGACCGATCTCTTCTTGACCAAGATGCGTCCTCTCTTAATCCGAGCAGGAGTCAACCTTCAATGGATGGGGCAAGGGCAACAATGGGAAGGGTAGGGCCCTTGGGTAGGGCCCGGACTGTTATCATCCAACGCAGGAGTTTGTGTGGTCAGTAACCAGCAGCGGAGTTGCCGAGCACCGGCAAGCAACAGGGCATCGACGGCAGCGCCGTCATCAATGGAAACGGTTATTGCTACAGTTTTTCACAATACAGTGCTCTCTTTGCTTGTGATATATGACAGATTTCATATAAACCAGCATAAATTGTGTTCTGCTGCATTTGCAGAATTTACTTTCTTATTAAGTTTTTCATGAAGTAGCTTTATAATTAGTACTTCTTCGAGAACTAGAAACAATTCACTGGCATCACTTTTGTACAATTTACTGTTCTTATAAAATTTTGGCATACACTAGATTTAGTATCAGCATCTTTGCTATAATTGGAAACAATGTACTGTCCATTACTATGCAGACTTTAAATTTCTTATTAAAAGATTCATTAATTAGCTTTATTGTCATGAAGGAGCTTTATCTGTTATAAATGTTTGCTCTAGATAACTTCTACTCATATAATTTATATCTAATACCCAGTCCAAATTATTAGTGCTAGATCGCATCTTGCATTCTTTTTTCAGCATTTCTGCATGAGAATTGAGAACACTGAGTTGATGGCATCTTGCATTCTTTTTTCAGCTCCTGAAAATAGTGTTGCCCCTACAGCAATGTCTCAAGCGTGGCTAGAGCTGCCATGGTCCCAAGTTCAACCCCACAAGAGGGTACTAGTACAACAGTGGAGTAGCCAAAACTGACCGGTTCTAGAAGGAAGCGTACATCAGATGTATGGGATGATTTCAAGACGGAACTAATCAATGGGAAGTGGCAGACAATATGCAACTGGTGTCATAAGCTATATGCTGGAGAATCAACCTCCGGTATGTCACACTTAAGAACTCATCATAATAGCTGTCCGGCTCGGCATGCACCAGTGGGTCCACAACAAAGCAAATTAAAGTTGTCAAAATCTAGGGATGGGAAAATAAATTTGGAGACCTATGTTTTTGATCAAGAACTTGCTAGAAAGGAACTTGCATTGATGATATGTGTGCATGAGTACCCTCTGACTATAGTTGATCATGCTGGATTCTAAAAATTTTGTGGTACTTTGCAACCAATGTTCAAGATGGTGTCTAGAAATACCATTAGGCAGGACATTAAAAATATGTTTGGTGTCCAAAAGAATAGCATGGTGAATTACTTTGCAAAGTTTGAGAACTGAGTAGCCATCACAACAGATTTGTGGACGGCTGGCCATCAAAAGAGGGGCTATATGGCTGTAACTGCACATTATATTGATGCTTCTTGGAACCTAAAGAGATTCCTAATGAGGTAACCATGTCTCTATCTAAATCATTGTTATTCTGAAATAGATGTATTGATTATTGTTACTCTGGACCTAAATATTTCCTTATTTTTTATTGCATAGGTTTGTGTATGTTCCATGTCCACACAATGCTGAAGTTATATGTGAAGCACTACATGCATGTCTTGTTGAGTGGCACCTTGAGAATAAGATATCCACGGTGACCTTGGACAATTGTACATCAAATGACAAGGCTATCGAAATTATGCCAGATAAGTTGGACACCTCTTCTCTTATGTTAAAAGGATCTTTGATGCATATGCATTGTGCTTATCATATATTAAATCTAATTGTAAAAGATGGATTGGGTGTCATGGAGAAAAGGATTGAGAGGGTATGAGATAGTGTTGTATTTTGGTCAGCCACACCTAAAAGACATGAGAAGTTTGAAAAGATGGCATGCCTTTTGAACAATGAATACAAGTGTAGATTGGCTCTTGATTGTAAAACTAGGTGTAATTCTACCTACATAATGTTAAAAGGTGCATTGCAATACAAAGATGTTTTTGAAAGACTTTATATACGTGAAAAGAATTTTACTTGTCCAACCGGAGAAGATTGGGTCTTTGCTAAGGAGGTTTGTGATAGGCTGAAAGTGTTCTTTGATGTCACAGAGTTGTTGTCAGGCACTTCATATGTTACAGCTAGTCTTTTCTTTCCACAAATATGTGGCATCCGGTGGGCAATTCGCAAATGGGAACTAGTAAACATAGTGTCATAAAAGCTATGTCTAAGGAAATGAAAGACAAGTTCGAGAAGTATTGGACAGATGTCCATGGTCTTATGGCTATTGCCACCGTCCTTGATCCACATTATAAGATGCATATGTTCAAGGCTTCATTTGGGTCATTGTATGGAACTGAACATGCATCCATAGAAGTTGATAAAATAAAGAAGTTAATGCTAGATTTGCTGGCTGAATATCAAGATGTATCTCAGTGTGTTGAAACATCTAATGTTGGAAACACCCCAGCTGTTCATAATGGCGGTGTAGATGAAATTTTGGGTGTGTTTGAGAAATACTTGTCTTCACAACATGTCACTCCTTATCAAGTTTGCACTGAATTGGACATGTACTTGGATGAGCCCCTTATTCGTAGAACAACAGATTTTGACATTATTAATTGGTGGGAAGTTGGAGGTGTAAAGTACCCTACTTTGTAGAAGATTGCTCGTGATATATTACCCATCCATGTTACATCTGTGGCATCAGAGTCAGTCTTTAGTACTAGTGGGAGGTTACTTAGTGCACATCGCAGTCGACTTACACCAAGCATAGCTGAAGCTCTTATGTGTATGCAAGCTTGGTCATGAGCGGACATGTTAGGTAATCTTGTTAATTATCAATTTGTATTCGGTTTCTTTGTGCTATGCATAAATTAACTTTTTGCTTCATCTTTGTATTAGGTGATATCAACTTCGCTCTACAAGCAATTCAAAGTGTTCTTGAGGATGAAGAAGAAGTGATGGTAGCTCTTTGTTCTCATCTCAATTTATTCTGTTGGGGATGTTTTATACGTTTAAATAACAAGTTATGTGTGTGAAGTGCACTACTTTCTAAACATATATACTTGTGAATGTGTGGTTGATGGTTGGACTTAGATTAGATGCCACGTTTTCATCTTTCGTGCATGTGCATTCAAAAGTAACTTGTTTATTGATGCTTTGCTTTTTACCTCAGGGTGAAAATGAGTCCATCATTACCGAAGACTAATTTGGAGCCAAGTGTGCTCATGTGGACATGTGGCTGGGTCTCCAATTACTAGCGCACGTACTGTTAGAAGTGCATTTGAATTTTGAAATATCTTACGTACTTTATTTATGAAAATTCGGTTGTGATGTAATAAGATCTTACAACTTTGGTTGTGATGTAATAAGATTTAAGACAAGAATTCTACTATGAGACCATTTGAGTTGTCAACTTGTCATTGTGTGGTCTACTGTTTTTTATATGAAATAAGATTGAAGACAAGTTTTTTACTATCGACTATTTGAGTTGTCATTAATGTTTGAACAGTGTACTTGCTGCCTACTTATGCTTATACCTTATGTTGTCATTTGTGAATGAATGATGATGAGTTAATTTGATCTTTGGGAAGGCTTCATGGTGATTTTTCTATGCCCATGGGGCTCTACGGGTATCTAGATATCCAATGGGTTTGGGCATGGGCACAAGTTTTGCCCATGGATACTTTGGTGGATGGGTAGAAGGTAGGAAGATGGGTCATGGGTTGGATTTGGACCAGCTCCACCCGCCCCAAACCCGACCCATTGCCATCCCTATGTACTCCGCTTCACATGTAGATCCCGCCATGATGCTTTGCTTGCTGCTGCACCAGCTTACTGCCCCACCGTTCAAAATATACACGTATCCGGTTTGTGATTTGGAGTCATCCAGATCTCTGTCGAAGCTAGCATCGACATAACCCTTTACGACAAGCTCTTCGTCACCTCCATAAACGACAAACATATCCTTAGTCCTTTTTAGGTACTTCAGGATATTCTTGACCGCTGTCCAATGTTCCATGCCAGGATTACTTTGGTGCCTAGCTACCAAACTTACGGCAAGGTTTCACTACTAGGGAAAAGCCTATCCACAGAAAGTTACTAGTAGCGAGGGTTAAAGGTTTTTAAACCTCGCTACTACTAAGTTGATAGCAGCAGTGCGGGTTTTTAACCCTCGCTACTACTAAGCGGTCTCTACCGTGCCCCCCGGGACATGCCATAGTAGTAGCGCGGGTTTTTAAAACCTCGCTACTACTAAGTTTGATAGCAGTAGCGTTGGTTTTTAGCCCTCGCTACTACTAAGTGGTGCCATAGTAGTAGCGTGGGGGTAAAAAACCGCGTTGCTACTAAAGGTCCCATTTTCAAACTCTACCCCCCGGTGGATCACCTTTTCAGTTTTAAAAAAAATAAAAGAAAATGATGAAAATGTCAAAAAAATAAAAGACAATAAGTTTCCCATGTGATATGTGGTCTAGTTGTTGGGAAAATTTGCAAATATGAATTTTGACTTTATTTGCAAAATCTCTCGAGAATTTGTAAAATGGGCATAACTTTTGCATACTAAGTCGGATGAAAACGTTTTTTATATGAAAAATCATCTACTCGAAAAGTTACATCCAAATTTAACTGGGTGAACCCCGTTAAACATTTTCAAAATCCTCAAAAACCTAACAGAAAAAAAGTTACGGGGCTTTTAAGATCTAGAGTGGAAAAAATCAAAAAAATTTCAAACTGTGTTGTCAAACTGTGGTCAAACAATGGTCAAACTAATTATTCTAGAATATTAGTGTTACTAAATAATTATTTTAGTTTTTTTTGAATTTTGGTCAAATTTGGTCAAACTATGGCCAAATTGTGGTCAAACTATGGTCAAACTGTGGTCGAACTAATTATTCAAGAAATATTAGTGTTACTAATTTTTTAGAACAATAGTTTCAAACTCAAATAGTGAAATGTGTGACTTCATGCTCAAGCTAAATTCCTGAGGTTAATAGGATTGACATCTTACTATTGTCAGGAAAACAACAAGTGCAGACTTGGAAATGACGGAGAATAGAACCCGGAAGTTAAGCGTGCTCAGGCTGGAGTAGTGAGAGGATGGGTGACCGTCCGGGAAGTTAGATGATTTGTAATGATGAGGGGTGATTAGAGATTAAATTGAGCAGCGATGAGGGGTGATTAGAGATTTGAGGTTAAAATAATTCAGAAATTTGAAAAATAGGGAAAAAATCGAAGTATTTTTTCGAAAAAATTCAAAAAAAACCCGCGCTGGTAGTAGTAGCGCGGGTTTTTACCCATGCTACTACTAAAGGACGTAGTAGTAGCGCGGGTGGCACCCGCGCTACTGCTATAAGTTAGCTGTAGCGCCTTATTAGTAGCGTCGGCCCCCGCGCTGCTAATAGGCCCAAAACCCGCGCTGCTGCTAGGCTTTTCCCTAGTAGTGTTTACATCAGGCCTGGTACACAGCAATGGCATACATAATAGACCCTATGGCCGAGGCATAGGGGATGACACTCATCTTTTCTCTATCTTTTGCCGTGGTCGGGCATTGAGCCGAGCTCAAATTCACACCTTGCAACACAAGCAAGAACCCCTTCTTGGACTGATCCATTTTGAACTTCTTCAAAATCTTATCAAGGTATGTGCTTTGTGAAATACCTATGAGGCGTCTCGATCTATCTCTATAGATCTTGATGCCTAATATATAAGCAGCTTCTCCAAGGTCCTTCATTGAAAAACACTTATTCAAGTAGGCCTTTATGCTGTCCAAAAGTTCTATATCATTTCCCATCAAAAGTATGCCATCCAAATATAATATGAGAAATGCTACAGAGCTCCCACTCACTTTCTTGTAAACGCAGGCTTCTCCATAAGTCTGCATAAACCCAAACGCTTTGATCATTTCATCAAAGCGAATGTTCCAACTCCAAGATGCTTGCACCAGCCCATAAATGGATCGATGGAGCTTGCATACCTTGTTAGCATTCTTAGGATCGACCAAACCTTCCGGCTGCATCATATACAATTCTTCCTTAAGATAGCCGTTAAGGAATGCTGTTTTGACGTCCATTTGCCATATCTCATAATCATAGTATGCGGCAATTGCTAACATGATTCGGACGGACTTCAGCTTCGCTACGAGGGAGAAAGTCTCATCATAGTCAACCCCTTGAACTTGTCGATAACCCTTAGCGACAAGTCGAGCTTTATAGATGGTAACATTACCATCCGTGTCCGTCTTCTTCTTAAAGATCCATTTATTTTCTATCGCTCTCCGATCATCGGGCAAGTCTGTCAAAGTCCATACTTTGTTTTCATACATGGATCCTATCTCGGATTGCATGGATTCAAGCCATTTGTTGGAATCTGGGCCCGCCATCGCTTCTTCATAGTTCGAAGGTTCACCATTGTCTAACAACATGATTTCCAGGACAGGGTTGCCATACCATTCTAGTGTGGAACGTGTCCTTGTGGACCTAAGAAGTTCAGTAGTAACTTGATCCAAAGTACCTTGATCATCATCATTAACTTCCTCTCTAGTTGGTGCAGGCACCACAGGAACATCTTCCTGAGCTGCGCTACTTACCAGTTCAAGAGGTAGTACTTCATCAAGTTCCACTTTCCTCCCACTTACTTCTTTCGAGAGAAATTCTTTCTCCAGAAAGGACCCGTTCTTGGCAACGAAAATCTTGCCTTCGGATCTGAGGTATAAGGTATACCCAATGGTTTCCTTAGGGTATCCTATGAAGACGCATTTTTCTGACTTGGGTTCGAGCTTTTCAGGTTGAAGTTTCTTGACATAAGCATCGCATCCGCAAACTTTTAGAAATGATAGCTTAGGTTTCTTTCCAAACCATAATTCACACGGTGTCATCTCAACGGATTTAGACGGTGCCCTATTTAAAGTGAATGTAGCTGTCTCTAAAGCGTATCCCCAAAATGATAGCGGTAAATCGGTAAGAGACATCATAGACCGCACCATATCCAATAGAGTGCGATTACAACGTTCGGATACACCGTTTCGCTGAGGTGTTCCAGGCGGCATGAGTTGTGAAACAATTCCACATTTCCTTAAGTGTGTACCAAACTCGTGACTTAAATATTCTCCCCCACGATCTGGTCGTAAGAACTTTATTTTTATGTCACGTTGATTCTCTAGCTCATTCTGAAATTCCTTGAACTTTTCAAAGGTCTCAGACTTGTGTTTCATCAAGTAGACATACCCATATCTACTTAAGTCATCAGTGAGGGTGAGAACATAATGATAGCCATCGCGAGCCTCAACGCTCATTGGACGGCACACATCAGTATGTATAATTTCCAATAAGTTGGTTGCTCGCTCCATTGTTCCAGAGAACGGAGTCTTGGTCATTTTGCCCATGAGGCATGGTTCGCACGTGTCAAATGATTTGAAATCAAGAGACTCCGAAAGTCCATCTGCATGGAGCTTCTTCATGCGTTTGATACCAATGTGACCAAGGCGGCAGTGCCACAGATATGTGGGATTATCATTATCAATCTTACATCTTTTGGTATTCACACTATGAATATGTGTAACATCACGTTCGAGATTCATTAAGAATAAACCATTAACCTGCGGGGCATGACCATAAAACATATGTCTCATGTAAATAGAACAACGATTATTGTCGGATTTAAATGAGTAGCCATCTCATATTAAACGAGATCCAGATACAATGTTCATGATCAAAGCTGGCACTAAATAACAATTATTGAGGTTTAAAAGTAATCCCGTAGGTAAATGTAGAGGTAGCGTGCCGACGGCAATCACATCGACCTTGGAACCATTCCCAACGCGCATCGTCACCTCGTCCTTCGCTAGTCTCCGCTTATTCCGCACCTCCTGTTTCGAGTTACAAATATGAGCAACCGCATCGGTATTAAATACCCAGGAGCTACTACGAGTACTGGTAAGGTACACATCAATAACATGTATATCACATATACCTTTGGTGTTGCCGGCCTTCTTATCCGCTAAGTACTTGGGGCAGTTCCGCTTCCAGTGACCGTTCCCCTTGCAATAAAAGCACTCAGTCTTAGGTTTGGGTCCGTGCTTTGGCTTCTTCCTGGCGACTGGCTTACCGGGTGTGGAAACTCCCTTGTCATCCTTCTTGAAGTTCTTCTTACCCTTGCCTTTCTTGAAACTAGTGGTTTTATTGACCATCAACACTTGATGTTCCTTTTTGATTTCTACCTCTGCTGATTTCACCATTGAAAACACCTCAGGAATGGTTTTCACCATCCCCTACATATTGTAGTTCATCACAAAGCTCTTGTAGCTAGGTGGGAGCGACTGAAGGATTCTGTCAATGACTGCCTCATCCGGGAGGTTAATGTCCAGCTGGGACAAGCGGTTGTGTAACCCAGACATTTTGAGTATGTGCTCGCTGACAGAACTATTTTCCTCCATCTTACAACTGTAGAACTTTTCAGAGACTTCATACCTCTCGACCCGGGCATGAGCTTGGAAAACCATTTTCAGCTCTTGGAACATCTCATATGCTCCGTGCTGCTCAAAACGCTTTTGGAGCCCCGGTTCTAAGCTGTAAAGCATGCCGCATTGAACGAGGGAGTAATCATCAACACGCGACTGCCAAGCGTTCATAACGTCTTGGTTCGCTGGGACGGGTGAGGGAGTCCTGGATTAGGGGGTATCCGGACAGCCGGACTATATACATCGTCCGGACTATTAAAGCGTGAAGATACAAGACTCAAGACTTCGGCCTGTGTCCGGATGGGACTCTCCTTTGCGTGGAAGACAAGCTCGGCGATCTGGATATTATATTTCCTTCCTTGTAACCGACTCCATGTAAACCCTAGCTCTCTCCAGTATCTATATAAACCGGAGAGGATGGTCCTTAGAAGGCCGATCACAATTATAATCATACCATCATAGGCTAGCTCTTAGGGTTTAGCCTCTATGATCTCGTGGTAGATCTACTCTTGTACTACACATATCTTCAATATTAATCAAGCAGGAAGTAGGGTTTTACCTCCATCGAGAGGGCCCGAACCTGGGTAAACATTGTGTCCCTTGCTTCTTGTTACCATCAGCCTAAGACGTACAGATCGGGACCCCCTACCCAAGATCCGCCGGTTTTGACACCGACATTGGTGCTTTCATTGAGAGTTCCTCTATGTCGTCGCTTCGAGGCTTGATGGCATCTTCAATCATCAACAACACCGTCCAGGGCGAGACTTTTCTCCCCGGACAGATCTTTGTGTTCGGCGGCTTCGCACTGCGGGCCAATTCGCTTGGCCATCTGGAGCAGATCGACAGCTAAGCTCCTAGCCACCAGATCAGGTTCGGAAACTTGAACTACACGGCTGATATTCGCGGAGACTTGATCTTAGACGGATTCGGGCCTGTGCCAGGAGCACCAGACAGTCACGACGAGCACGGCCTAGACCTGCTGTCGGACAATGCTCGGGATATCACCCCTGCAGCAGCGCTGGATCTAAATCCGGAGCAAGTTGATTTGCCTAAGGACGGAGGGCTGGACCCCGCCCAGCGGGCCGCACGCTCATCGACGGTGGAGCCGAACATAGGTCTCACCTTTGTTGAGGCCTGTAACCTCGGCCCCCCGGACTCGTATCCGGTTGTTGGCCCCGGTGTCGGTGTCAAAACCGGCGGATCTCAGGTAGGGGGTCCCGATTTGTGCGTCTTAGGATGATGGTAACAGGAAGCAAGGGACACAATGTTTACCCAGGTTCGGGCCCTCTCGATGGAGGTAAAACCCTACTTCCTGCTTGATTAATATTGAAGATATGTGGAATACAAGAGTAGATCTACCACGAGATCGTAGAGGCTAAACCCTAAGAGCTAGCCTATGAAGGTATGATTGTAATTGTGATCGGCCTTCTAAGGACCATGTTCTCCAGTTTATATAGACGCCGGAGAGCTAGGGTTTACATGGAGTCGGTTACAAGGAAGGAAACACAATATCCGGATCGCCAAGCTTGTCTTCCATGCAAAGGAGAGTCCCATCCGGACACGAGCTAAAGTCTTGAGTCTTGTATCTTGACGCTTCTATAGTCCAGACGATGAATATAGTCCGGCTGTCCGGATACCCCCTTATCTAAGACTCCCTCACCCGGTCTGCATACCCTCGAGCCAGTCGGGCCAGGTTGGGCTCCGGTAATGGAGTTTACCATTGCGGACATCTTCCAGCACTCGCCCTTTGGTGACATGCTGAACTCACTAAAGTCTCTCTCTTTGTCAGGAGGCTCTGGGCCGAGCTATGTCCGGCCTGAGGGGGAAGCAGGCGATGAAGGAATTCGTTGCCCACCCACCACCCACTTCATTGCCACGATCAATGATTTAACCGACGTTCTTAACTTTGACACCGAAGATATCGACGGTATGGACGAGATGTAGGAGAAGCTCCAGAATCTCTGGGGCGCGGGACTACTACCTTGCCACACGATATATACATGGTGGATACGCCCAAGAAGGACGACAACGATAATCCGTAAGATAAAACACCCGGGCAAAAGCCAAAAAGGTGGCGCAGATGCTGCTCAAAGTCCAGGAATTGCAAAAATAGCGACAAGAGCACAAGAAGGGTCGATATACCAGTAAACCCCGAAGGCAATAAGGACCACATGGACCCAACGATGGAGCAGGATGAGCCAGGTCATGCCAAACCAAGTTCGGAGCAAATACCAATCACACTGATCCGGCGGGATGAGCTCATGAAACCGCCCCAGGACAGGAACACAGTCTGGAAGACGATGCGTTCATCAACCCGGAAGAACGCGTGGAACGAGACAACCTCCACCGAAAGCTTATGGCCACAGCAAGAAGTCTAAAGAAGGAGAAGCAACGGCTCAAAGCCGCACAGGAAAAGCTCAGTCGCAGATGGAATAAAGTGCTAGAGACTAAAGAAATATATGGCGACGATCGCCATACAAAAAGCTATCCAAAACGCAAACTACTGCCAGAATTCGATGATGCGGTCGTCCCACCAAAGTATAATACGACCAGGAGACCAGAAGTACCGCTGAAAAACTACAGCAGAGCGGCTACTGACACCGTGCACGATCTAGGTGAGCATCTGGATAAGAAAGCCGGTGCAACCAGGTCCATGTACGGACCTAAAGGACACACCCTGGTGAGGGACTATGGTCACCCAAACGCTCATACAAGCCAAATACCAGTTCGGAATAAGCACCGGACACAACAACAGCCAACTGCATGCCACAACACACCCAGATACAGAGGGGCTGCTCACGCCCTGTGCTTCACTGAAGAAGTACTGGACCATGAATTTCCACAAGGCTTTAAACCTGTGAACATAGAGGCATATGACGGCACGACAGACCCAGGGGTCTGGATCGAGGATTTTATCCTGCATATTCACATGGCTCGTGGGGATGACCTCCACGCCATCAAATACCTTCCCCTCAAGTTGAAGGGACCAGCTCGACACTAGTTGAAAAGTGTCAGGACCCCGATCCTAAGTCACACAGATCTAGCATGTAACACATCATATCACTTTGCGGCCTCACGCACGGTATTCCCACGGGTGTCACCTTACCTGGCCCGGGACCGTTTGCGCCTTTTGGCTCGCGTATATGATAGTGCCGCTAGCATCCATATGACAAAGAATCCGGGCTGACATGGCTAGTCGTAAACCCAAAGTGGCACTAACTTACAGGGACAGGCATACATGACCCAACAACGAACGTGTCGGTCATCAGCGAGTGAATCCGGGCTGTAGCAACTGGGCTAGCAGGACTCCGGTAAACCAGGCTGTAGCAGGCTAATAGGACTCTGGTAGACACCGCGTGACATCTCCCCCCAGGGACAGACACAGGAATGAAGAAGGACACATGCCGGCCAGCCTAAGTGTTCCGGAGCAGTAGCAAGCTACCAAGGCTCAGTGGAAGCACTAGGAGACATTTCCCGGTAAGAGAGGCTACCAAGGATAAACAACTAGATAGTCAGATCCCACACATATCAAGCATTTCAAATCATACACGCAATATGCTCGCTATGTGCAAATACAACATGGCATCACAACACAACTCTATGACTCAAAGTATTTATTCAATAGGCTTTGAGGAGCGAGATAATACAAACATGAGTCTCATGACCCAACATTCAGAGCATACAAGTCAAAGCACAAGCGGAAGCTTAACATGTCTGAGTACATACATCTACAAATGAAAAAGGCTGAGAAGCCTGACTATCTACCAGATCCTGCCGAGGGCACAAGATCATAGCTGAGGTAACAAGCTAAATGTTGAAGTCCATGCGAAACTACTAGCGAGACCGAAGTCTCTCTGCAAAAACATAAATTAAGCAATGTGAGTACAAATGTACCCAGCAAGACTTACATCAGAACTAACTACATATGCATCATTATCAACAAAGGGGATGGTGGGGTTTAACTGCAGCAAGCCAGCTTTGACTCGGTGAATATCCTAAACTACGACTGCAAGTAACTCTTTTGGGGTGGCGCACACGAGTCCACATATTCTCCAATCAATACACCACTATGGATACGCTCCCGTCTACCTACGAGAATGCCATCCATAGTACTCACGCTTATCTTGCGTATTTTAGAGTATCCACTTTCACTTGTCTATGAACTCTACAGGCAACCTAGAAGTCCTTTACCACGGACACGGCTATTCGAATAGATCATATTAACCCTGCAGGGGTGTACTTCTTCACACACGCTCTCACCACTTACCGCCATTTACATGACATGTACTCGGCAACCTTCAAGCGGAAGCCCAGCGAGGGTGTCGGCCACGACCTGACTAACCACACAAGTCTCTCGTCCAGGTTTATCGCCTATTCGGGTTCCATCCGCAAGGAGATCCGTCCGAGGTGTCGCTCACAGCCCCAAACGATGTGAGCAGGGTTCCCAAGCCCACCATCCGGGTGCCACTTGGTACACCGGGCCACTGTGCCTAGTCTGTCCCAAGCCCACCTGTACCGGGTGCCACTTGATAGACTACTAACACTACCTACAAACAGCAGAAACTAGTTGCAACTCCTGGACAGAGATCAAGTTGATTAATAAGCCGAGAGGGGCCGAGTTACCAGAACCCAAAGTGTGGTAGTAGCTGTTCATGGATCACAAACACAGAACTCAGTTCCTGAGGACGGTTTCAATGAGACAACCCACCATGTACTCCTACATGGCCTCTCACCGCTACCTTTACCAAATCGTGTTCACACACTTAGCTCTCAACAATAGGACATGTTCACCACATTCCAATTCATCCCCGATGAATCAGACCCGACACAACTCTAAGCAATAGTAGGCATGACAAACAAGCATGAATGAGTAGGCACACCAGGGCTCAAACAACTCCTACTCATGCTAGTGGGTTTCATCTATTTACTGTGGCAATGTGAGGTCATCCAGAGGAAAGGGGTTCAACTACCGCAGCATGTAACAGTTGAATCGTTGTTGTCCTAATGCAGTGAAAGAGAGCAGGAGCGAGAGAGTGGGATTGTATCGGAATGAACAAGGGGTTTTTGCTTGCCTGGCACTTCTGAAGATAGTATAGCTCTTCATCGGTGTCATTGATCTCATCGTCGGACCACGTCTACTGAGAGGGAACAATTACCGGCAACAGAGAGGAAACACAATCAATGTAATGCAACATTATGATGCATGATCATGACATGGCAACAAGCTGATGTTTTGAGCTAATGCAGCTAGCAACAAAGTTAAATGAAGTTGGTTTGAACCCTAAGTTCAAATCCAAACTCCATATGTGAAATTCAAATGTCATTTATATGATTTGTCCTAAACATCAGCCATAAGTTGTTCTAACATGCATGAAAATAGTACATATGGATAGATTGGATTTTTCTGATCATTTTTCATATATAATTTATTTCATTTGGAGTTACGGTTAATTTTATATGATTTTTAGAAGTTTTGGATATTTTCTGAAATTAAATAAATCAAATAGATTTATTTAAAATCCAGAAAAGCATTATTGCGTCAACCTGACGTCAGAATGATGTCATCAGGTCAACAGCATCGGCCCAAGTCAAACCTGACGCCAGGACCCACTGGTCAGTGACTAGGCTAATTAACACAGACTGTTAGTGCTAATTTAATCCTAACTAAAAGTGTTTAGTGGGCGTGGGCCCACATGTCAGTGACCCAGGGGTTAATTAGTAGGGTCATTAGCCCCTAATGACGGCGCCACATCAGCACGTCGGAGACCAGCCGGCGGCGACCACAGAACACAGCGGGGGCATGCCGGACTTGCGCTAGAAGCGTCGGATTAGCGCGCCGAGGGCACTGGGGCATAGCCCTCGCTCTTGCGCATCCAGAGAGCCAAGTGGGAGGGGCTGGGGTGGAACGAGCTCGCCGGAGTCGAGCTCATGGCGGCGGCCGGCGTTCGGGAGCAGTCGAGTACGGTGCTAGAGGGCATGGGAGGCGGAGCTACTAGTGGCTGCAGGTTCATGGAGGAGCGCTGAGCACACTGGTGTGCTCAGATACGGGCTGCAGTGCCCATGGCCTCGTTTGCACCATCGTCGGCGGCAAGGAGCTCGCGGCTTCGATGGAAAAGGCGGCTGGAGGAGGAGAACGACGGCGGGGAGAGAGGGGTTCGGAGCAGGGGCTCACTGTGAGGTCGCAGAGCAGGTTGGCGTGCTCGGGGAGGCGGCGGAGACGGCAAATCGGACAGCGGCATCTGGTGGCCGTGGTCGGGGAAGAAGGCCACATGCATCGTCTTGGGGCCGTCCTGGCTCGTGTGGCTCGGCAAGGGAGGAGAAGAGGTTGCGGCGGAGCCTCTGAGAGCATCGGCGGGGCGAGGCAGTGGTTGTGGCCTCGGTGGTGCTCGTCGGTGGCAATGGCTGCGCTCGGTGGCTGCGCGTAGGAGAAACAGAGGAGGGGGAGGGAGAGCAGCGAGTGAGGGAGAGGAGAGAGGGGCCACGGGGCGTCTCCAGGCGCTTGAATGGGGGGGAGGAAGCAGGAGGTGGAACCAGGAGGTGGCCGCGGCTCGGCTATGCGCGCGCCACGCGCAACGCCAGTAGGCGCGAGGAAGATGACGCGCGACGGGGTGGGCTGGGCCTAACAGGCCAGCTACTGTAGCAGGTAGGCCAGGTAAGTTCCAGGTGAGCCTCTGTTCTTTCCTATTTTTATTTCTCTTTTCTATTTCTTCTGCAACTTGATGGCTTTATTAAAAATACTAAAACGTTTCCAAAAATCCTGCAAATAATTGTGGCTTTGTTGGAATAATTCAAAACAGCCCACACTTAAGTTCAGAATTAACTGAGCACTTAAAATAATATATAGCATTTAAATGCCCAATTGAAAATACTATATGATTTAATTCAGTGACCAAATATGTCATGGAAAAATGTGCAACACCTCTGGTTATGGTTTCTAGCATTATCCAGAAATGATGAACATTTTTAAAGCCATTTGGACTTACTGAAAATATTTTAGGTGAACCTAGTGAATTCCTTTAATGCTAGGGTTTGGACAATCCCCATTTCAACTTTCTGTAAAAGTAAATATGATGCATCACCAAAGACTAGTACTAGTGCATTGCCAGAAGCTAGGGATGTGACAACTCACCCCCACTAAGCAAGGATCTCGTCCCGAGATTCAAGTGTTGGGTAAGATGAAGGGGGAACGCAAACTAACATAATCTTCACGATCCAGGGTGCACTTCATAAGAACGTTGATTCGATCACCATCATCGTCTCGAAGTCTTGCTCTGAGAACTCCAACTAACATGATGACGAGAGGAAAGGGAAAACTCTAAAAGGATTGATCTTCTCGAAGATCGGGCAACTTAGGATCAACTCATGGAGTGAGACATAGCAACATCTCTCGAGCTGAGGCACGAGGCACACATCTAGAGGGATAGAGTGGAGCAGATGACGAGGGTCACTAGGTAGACAACAATTCCACACTTTAATAGATGGTGAGGGGGTTTCAATGTAGCAAGGAGTAGAGTTGCCATGATACCACAGCGAGACATCCTCGAGGAGGGTGATTCGTAGATACCTCCCCTTAAGTGGCAAAAAGAATTACCTTTGATTCAGAGATCATTGAAACTCTTTATACCAACCTAAGGCAAATCACAATTGATCATTTGAAGGAGTTCGGAAGAATGGCATACTCAGCCTAAAATGGATGATGTGGATTACCTTGTTGAAAACAACACAAGGGATGATTTTAGAAACTGGGGATAAGCTCAACAGTAGAGAGTGAGTCCACTATTTGAATAGTTATAGCATAACCGAGGAAACTGAGAGCAATCCCAGTTAGTGCTGATGATAACACCTTGCGCTTGTGTGTGCTCTCAAGAACTTGGCATTTCCATATTCATCAAGGTTTTACCAACATCCGTGTCAAGGGTGCTGACAACACAACATACTACCATGATGAATAGCGATGGACGATGCAGATGCAAAGGAAGATAACCTTCTCAGATTTCACTTTAGCGGGGCCAAGGGAACAAAATCTGGATGATCGACCGAGAGACATTTAGCACTCCGCTTCTAATGTTCTCCTTGATGTACTAGCGTATCCCATTCATAGATATGGTTTGATATCTAGAACATCAAGTAAAGTTCGGACTTCGGGAGCACAAAAATCCATAAGGGACAACTAAGGAGTAAATCCTGCGAGATCCCTATGGGGAGGTGGCCAACTTTCTCAATCAAGATACTACAATAACAGGTCTTTCGGTTGGGTGTGTTGGCCACGACATTCTCTTTACCGGTTTACAGAGAGACCAATATTGTAGTTCTTGGGAAACGTTCCAATCATCATATCTGCCTGAGATTCAGATCTGGTTGGTGTCAGAATATTCCAGACTCATCAAATCTAGAAAGAAAAATAAAAGTTTGCAACACAAATCGACGAGATGATGTTGCGAGATTCTCGGGGAATGAACTACGATAGCAAGCTCCAAAACATGAGCTGGTTCTGCTACAAACATGTGAATACGATGTCCCAAACAATCATGCCCACGTAGTAGTCTTATAATGAAACACTACCGAGTTCAGGTTGGGGAACCATCATCAAGGATATAGAAGTCCTTACATAATGCCGAATTATCTCTTATGAAGGAACTCGTTCTCCTTGAACAAATCAGTCAGTGGCTTGGTGTGCTAAGGATACATATAGAATGGAGGTTGCAAGTCTCCAAACCACAGAATACTTCGCATGTATGCAGGATTGATTTGGAATGATTCCAAAGGAAGCAACATTGATTTTCTCGAAGTCATGGCGACAACTTGCATCAAATGCACATGAGTTAGAGGAAATCACTTCTTTCGTCCGGTCATATGCTTCATGAGCAGGTTATGAAGATAATGCTTATAAAAGTTTCCAATACTAGCTAGATGTTCAACACGATTTATGGAGCAGATAAAAATATTGCTGATGGGATCAACAACAATTCATCCAGGTTTTCATATAAATGGAATTCCATAATTAAGTGAACATGGTGATAGCATTGGTCAGACCCAAAGAATATAATGGTGTATGCTCGAGGAATCAACCACGAGTAAGACAACATTACGAATATCATTGGCTTCGATTTGATTTGATGATAGCCCACACTCAAATCAAAGTTTTGGCAAGACAATAGGTCCAACAACTGGTCACAAGGATCAATTGATGAAGATATCATCTTTCTTCAACACACATACAAGATATCCCTTTAAATGAACTAAACCGGACAAGCTTCCATCTTCCAACTCTCCAAGTTGTTGTTCAGCTTAACCAACTAGCTCAGGGGTACCCAACACAAATTATTGGAGAAGGGGTGGTTTCAAGGAATCAACTTGATCACAAACTCAACATAGCGGTCAGGTGACGACCTGGTGATACTTCCGAGAAGATATTTGGAAAATCACGAACCACCGATATGTTACTAAGCTCAAGAACAATCTTGCTTTTCACGGCAAGATGATATGATCAAAAGAGCGAGGAATCGATACGATCCTGACTCATTGATCAAGGAGTGCACCCGAAAATAAGGACTAGGTAGCACGATCAATCTTAGGGCGATGATTCAAAATCAACACGCTAGGAATGAGGTTATTGTCCATTTAACTACCAAGCAACGGAGTTGCTAGGGGTATAGATTTCACACATCACGATTCACTTATCGGCATTCCGGTTGCAACAACACGGGAGCCAAGAAATGACTAATGAGGGCGAGAAGTATCACTGTATCAAGAATTCATAGGAGGGTATGCAATTCCCATGATATTCTTGATATAAAGGTGGTAACACTCCAAGGAGGAACAGAACAAAAACTGGATTAGTATTTTGATCTGTGGAGTATGACTACTTTGACCCAATCCTAGATATGGATGAGGTACTGGAGTTCATTTCTCCTAGTCATTCTGGAATAGAATGGCTTGATGGACAACAGGGATAATATGCATCGATAAACATGAATGCACGACTACTCCTGACTATCAATTGGTAGACGCGGGTCAGAATACAACTAAAGGGGGAACAACTCAAAAGAACATATGATTTTTTTGAGTTGTGGATGCATGAATTAGCATGTCGAACGAGTTCAACATATTTCTTTCGGACGACCCATGCGGAAAGGTAGAACTGATAGAGTCACAACATAGAATCAGAACTCATCAAGAGCTCTGGTTGTGATCTTTTGGTTCAAAGAACTTCTGCCATAAACGGTTCATAGTATTTGGAAGAAGGAAATACTAGGGACCTCGAGGACTAACGCAAAGGTTACTAATAACCTAAAGGAACTAGCAACACTATCAACATGAAGTAAGTAGGGTGAATCTTGGTTCGAAAACCTAGGAATAGAATACCTACTACTAAGTGGCATCACGAGATGCTCTCGAGAATGATGGCCAGGATCATCACACTGGGAACTCAAATCATGGCTAGATTACTAGATGATCCCCTAAGACACCTAGGGTCATAATAATAACTTCAACATATATGTCGAGGTAATAGAATACCTCAACTCAGCGTTTAGTGTGGTTAACCTGGCCAGAAAGGTCATCGAAAATAGAGGGAAGGATTTTGCAATTGCATCAGATTATTTAGAAACCTGGGATGACTCGGACAGCATAACGGCTGTAAATGCTCAAAAGATTTGAGACATCCTGCAAATATGGTGGCATAACCACTCAAAAGCACAATAACAAGGTTTCGAGACCAACTATGAACACATAGAGGTAGTAGGAACTGAACTGAGGTCTAAATCCATCAATCCTATAAATCTATGGATTAGTAACACGTGATCCTAATAGAAAGAAGAGAAATCATAGTTCCTTAACCCCGTAGGAAAGATATGATGACTCGGATCAGAAGGGCATAAGGTATAAGGAGTAAAAAGAGCCTTATGTTCCATCCCACAATCAATTCCCTTATATAACTAAAGAATTTCTAGACTCAACTTCGACCAGTTTGGCTTGGTAATCCTACATGCAGTCAAGCTGTGATACCAAAGCTATCAGGACCCCGATCCTAAGTCACACAGATCTAGCATGTAACACATCATATCACTTTGCGACCTCACGCACGGTATTCCCACGGGTGTCACCTTACCTGGCCCGGGACCGTTTGCGCCTTTTGGCTCGCATATATGATAGTGCCGCTAGCATCCATATGACAAAGAATCCGGGCTGACATGGCTAGTCGTAAACCAAAAGTGGCACTAACTTACAGGGACAGGCATACATGACCCAACAACGAACGTGTCGGTCATCAGCGAGTGAATCCGGGCTGTAGCAACTGGGCTAGCAGGACTCCGGTAAACCAGGCTGTAGCAGGCTATCAGGACTCCGGTAGACACCGCGTGACATTTTCCCGAAGGGACAGACACAGGAACGAAGAAGGACACATGCCGGCTAGCCTAAGTGTTTCGGAGCAGTAGCAAGCTACCAAGGCTCAGTGGAAGCACTAGGAGACATTTCCCGATCAGAGAGGCTACCAAGGATAAACAACTAGATAGTCAGATCCCACACATATCAAGCATTTCAAATCATACACGCAATATGCTCGATATGTGCAAATACAACATGGCATCACAACACAACTCTACGACTCAAAGTATTTATTCAATAGGCTCCAAGGAGCGAGATAATACAAACATGAGTCTCATGACCCAACATTCAGAGCATACAAGTCAAAGAACAAGCGGAAGCTTAACATGTCTGAGTACAAACATCTACAAATGAAAAAGGCTGAGAAGCCTGACTATCTACCAGATCCTGCCAAGGGCACAAGATCGTAGCTGAGGTAACAAGCTAAACGTCGAAGTCCATGCGGAACTACTAGCGAGACTGAAAATAGTACATATGGATAGATTGGATTTTTCTGATCATTTTTCATATATAATTTATTTCATTTGGAGTTACGGTTAATTTTATATGATTTTTAGAAGTTTTGGATATTTTCTGAAATTAAATAAATCAAATAGATTTATTTAAAATCCAGAAAAGCATTATTGCGTCAACCTGACGTCAGAATGATGTCATCAGGTCAACAGCATCGGCCCAAGTCAAACCTGACGCCAGGACCCACTGGTCAGTGACTAGGCTAATTAACACAGACTGTTAGTGCTAATTTAATCCTAACTAAAAGTGTTTAGTGGGCGTGGGCCCACATGTCAGTGACCCAGGGGTTAATTAGTAGGGTCATTAGCCCCTAATGACGGCGCCACATCAGCACGTCGGAGACCAGCCGGCGGCGACCACAGAACACAGCGGGGGCATGCCGGACTTGCGCTAGAAGCGTCGGATTAGCGCGCCGAGGGCACTGGGGCATAGCCCTCGCTCTTGCGCATCCAGAGAGCCAAGTGGGAGGGGCTGGGGTGGAACGAGCTCGCCGGAGTCGAGCTCATGGCGGCGGCCGGCGTTCGGGAGCAGTCGAGTACGGTGCTAGAGGGCATGGGAGGCGGAGCTACTAGTGGCTGCAGGTTCATGGAGGAGCGCTGAGCACACTGGTGTGCTCAGATACGGGCTGCAGTGCCCATGGCCTCGTTTGCACCATCGTCGGCGGCAAGGAGCTCGCGGCTTCGATGGAAAAGGCGGCTGGAGGAGGAG
>NC_041387.1:123097697-123280467 GCF_002162155.2 Triticum dicoccoides
TGCGCGCGCCACGCGCAACGCCAGTAGGCGCGAGGAAGATGACGCGCGACGGGGTGGGCTGGGCCTAACAGGCCAGCTACTGTAGCAGGTAGGCCAGGTAAGTTCCAGGTGAGCCTCTGTTCTTTCCTATTTTTATTTCTCTTTTCTATTTCTTCTGCAACTTGATGGCTTTATTAAAAATACTAAAACGTTTCCAAAAATCCTGCAAATAATTGTGGCTTTGTTGGAATAATTCAAAACAGCCCACACTTAAGTTCAGAATTAACTGAGCACTTAAAATAATATATAGCATTTAAATGCCCAATTGAAAATACTATATGATTTAATTCAGTGACCAAATATGTCATGGAAAAATGTGCAACACCTCTGGTTATGGTTTCTAGCATTATCCAGAAATGATGAACATTTTTAAAGCCATTTGGACTTACTGAAAATATTTTAGGTGAACCTAGTGAATTCCTTTAATGCTAGGGTTTGGACAATCCCCATTTCAACTTTCTGTAAAAGTAAATATGATGCATCACCAAAGACTAGTACTAGTGCATTGCCAGAAGCTAGGGATGTGACAACTCACCCCCACTAAGCAAGGATCTCGTCCCGAGATTCAAGTGTTGGGTAAGATGAAGGGGGAACGCAAACTAACATAATCTTCACGATCCAGGGTGCACTTCATAAGAACGTTGATTCGATCACCATCATCGTCTCGAAGTCTTGCTCTGAGAACTCCAACTAACATGATGACGAGAGGAAAGGGAAAACTCTAAAAGGATTGATCTTCTCGAAGATCGGGCAACTTAGGATCAACTCATGGAGTGAGACATAGCAACATCTCTCGAGCTGAGGCACGAGGCACACATCTAGAGGGATAGAGTGGAGCAGATGACGAGGGTCACTAGGTAGACAACAATTCCACACTTTAATAGATGGTGAGGGGGTTTCAATGTAGCAAGGAGTAGAGTTGCCATGATACCACAGCGAGACATCCTCGAGGAGGGTGATTCGTAGATACCTCCCCTTAAGTGGCAAAAAGAATTACCTTTGATTCAGAGATCATTGAAACTCTTTATACCAACCTAAGGCAAATCACAATTGATCATTTGAAGGAGTTCGGAAGAATGGCATACTCAGCCTAAAATGGATGATGTGGATTACCTTGTTGAAAACAACACAAGGGATGATTTTAGAAACTGGGGATAAGCTCAACAGTAGAGAGTGAGTCCACTATTTGAATAGTTATAGCATAACCGAGGAAACTGAGAGCAATCCCAGTTAGTGCTGATGATAACACCTTGCGCTTGTGTGTGCTCTCAAGAACTTGGCATTTCCATATTCATCAAGGTTTTACCAACATCCGTGTCAAGGGTGCTGACAACACAACATACTACCATGATGAATAGCGATGGACGATGCAGATGCAAAGGAAGATAACCTTCTCAGATTTCACTTTAGCGGGGCCAAGGGAACAAAATCTGGATGATCGACCGAGAGACATTTAGCACTCCGCTTCTAATGTTCTCCTTGATGTACTAGCGTATCCCATTCATAGATATGGTTTGATATCTAGAACATCAAGTAAAGTTCGGACTTCGGGAGCACAAAAATCCATAAGGGACAACTAAGGAGTAAATCCTGCGAGATCCCTATGGGGAGGTGGCCAACTTTCTCAATCAAGATACTACAATAACAGGTCTTTCGGTTGGGTGTGTTGGCCACGACATTCTCTTTACCGGTTTACAGAGAGACCAATATTGTAGTTCTTGGGAAACGTTCCAATCATCATATCTGCCTGAGATTCAGATCTGGTTGGTGTCAGAATATTCCAGACTCATCAAATCTAGAAAGAAAAATAAAAGTTTGCAACACAAATCGACGAGATGATGTTGCGAGATTCTCGGGGAATGAACTACGATAGCAAGCTCCAAAACATGAGCTGGTTCTGCTACAAACATGTGAATACGATGTCCCAAACAATCATGCCCACGTAGTAGTCTTATAATGAAACACTACCGAGTTCAGGTTGGGGAACCATCATCAAGGATATAGAAGTCCTTACATAATGCCGAATTATCTCTTATGAAGGAACTCGTTCTCCTTGAACAAATCAGTCAGTGGCTTGGTGTGCTAAGGATACATATAGAATGGAGGTTGCAAGTCTCCAAACCACAGAATACTTCGCATGTATGCAGGATTGATTTGGAATGATTCCAAAGGAAGCAACATTGATTTTCTCGAAGTCATGGCGACAACTTGCATCAAATGCACATGAGTTAGAGGAAATCACTTCTTTCGTCCGGTCATATGCTTCATGAGCAGGTTATGAAGATAATGCTTATAAAAGTTTCCAATACTAGCTAGATGTTCAACACGATTTATGGAGCAGATAAAAATATTGCTGATGGGATCAACAACAATTCATCCAGGTTTTCATATAAATGGAATTCCATAATTAAGTGAACATGGTGATAGCATTGGTCAGACCCAAAGAATATAATGGTGTATGCTCGAGGAATCAACCACGAGTAAGACAACATTACGAATATCATTGGCTTCGATTTGATTTGATGATAGCCCACACTCAAATCAAAGTTTTGGCAAGACAATAGGTCCAACAACTGGTCACAAGGATCAATTGATGAAGATATCATCTTTCTTCAACACACATACAAGATATCCCTTTAAATGAACTAAACCGGACAAGCTTCCATCTTCCAACTCTCCAAGTTGTTGTTCAGCTTAACCAACTAGCTCAGGGGTACCCAACACAAATTATTGGAGAAGGGGTGGTTTCAAGGAATCAACTTGATCACAAACTCAACATAGCGGTCAGGTGACGACCTGGTGATACTTCCGAGAAGATATTTGGAAAATCACGAACCACCGATATGTTACTAAGCTCAAGAACAATCTTGCTTTTCACGGCAAGATGATATGATCAAAAGAGCGAGGAATCGATACGATCCTGACTCATTGATCAAGGAGTGCACCCGAAAATAAGGACTAGGTAGCACGATCAATCTTAGGGCGATGATTCAAAATCAACACGCTAGGAATGAGGTTATTGTCCATTTAACTACCAAGCAACGGAGTTGCTAGGGGTATAGATTTCACACATCACGATTCACTTATCGGCATTCCGGTTGCAACAACACGGGAGCCAAGAAATGACTAATGAGGGCGAGAAGTATCACTGTATCAAGAATTCATAGGAGGGTATGCAATTCCCATGATATTCTTGATATAAAGGTGGTAACACTCCAAGGAGGAACAGAACAAAAACTGGATTAGTATTTTGATCTGTGGAGTATGACTACTTTGACCCAATCCTAGATATGGATGAGGTACTGGAGTTCATTTCTCCTAGTCATTCTGGAATAGAATGGCTTGATGGACAACAGGGATAATATGCATCGATAAACATGAATGCACGACTACTCCTGACTATCAATTGGTAGACGCGGGTCAGAATACAACTAAAGGGGGAACAACTCAAAAGAACATATGATTTTTTTGAGTTGTGGATGCATGAATTAGCATGTCGAACGAGTTCAACATATTTCTTTCGGACGACCCATGCGGAAAGGTAGAACTGATAGAGTCACAACATAGAATCAGAACTCATCAAGAGCTCTGGTTGTGATCTTTTGGTTCAAAGAACTTCTGCCATAAACGGTTCATAGTATTTGGAAGAAGGAAATACTAGGGACCTCGAGGACTAACGCAAAGGTTACTAATAACCTAAAGGAACTAGCAACACTATCAACATGAAGTAAGTAGGGTGAATCTTGGTTCGAAAACCTAGGAATAGAATACCTACTACTAAGTGGCATCACGAGATGCTCTCGAGAATGATGGCCAGGATCATCACACTGGGAACTCAAATCATGGCTAGATTACTAGATGATCCCCTAAGACACCTAGGGTCATAATAATAACTTCAACATATATGTCGAGGTAATAGAATACCTCAACTCAGCGTTTAGTGTGGTTAACCTGGCCAGAAAGGTCATCGAAAATAGAGGGAAGGATTTTGCAATTGCATCAGATTATTTAGAAACCTGGGATGACTCGGACAGCATAACGGCTGTAAATGCTCAAAAGATTTGAGACATCCTGCAAATATGGTGGCATAACCACTCAAAAGCACAATAACAAGGTTTCGAGACCAACTATGAACACATAGAGGTAGTAGGAACTGAACTGAGGTCTAAATCCATCAATCCTATAAATCTATGGATTAGTAACACGTGATCCTAATAGAAAGAAGAGAAATCATAGTTCCTTAACCCCGTAGGAAAGATATGATGACTCGGATCAGAAGGGCATAAGGTATAAGGAGTAAAAAGAGCCTTATGTTCCATCCCACAATCAATTCCCTTATATAACTAAAGAATTTCTAGACTCAACTTCGACCAGTTTGGCTTGGTAATCCTACATGCAGTCAAGCTGTGATACCAAAGCTATCAGGACCCCGATCCTAAGTCACACAGATCTAGCATGTAACACATCATATCACTTTGCGACCTCACGCACGGTATTCCCACGGGTGTCACCTTACCTGGCCCGGGACCGTTTGCGCCTTTTGGCTCGCATATATGATAGTGCCGCTAGCATCCATATGACAAAGAATCTGGGCTGACATGGCTAGTCGTAAACCAAAAGTGGCACTAACTTACAGGGACAGGCATACATGACCCAACAACGAACGTGTCGGTCATCAGCGAGTGAATCCGGGCTGTAGCAACTGGGCTAGCAGGACTCCGGTAAACCAGGCTGTAGCAGGCTATCAGGACTCCGGTAGACACCGCGTGACATTTTCCCGAAGGGACAGACACAGGAACGAAGAAGGACACATGCCGGCTAGCCTAAGTGTTTCGGAGCAGTAGCAAGCTACCAAGGCTCAGTGGAAGCACTAGGAGACATTTCCCGATCAGAGAGGCTACCAAGGATAAACAACTAGATAGTCAGATCCCACACATATCAAGCATTTCAAATCATACACGCAATATGCTCGATATGTGCAAATACAACATGGCATCACAACACAACTCTACGACTCAAAGTATTTATTCAATAGGCTCCAAGGAGCGAGATAATACAAACATGAGTCTCATGACCCAACATTCAGAGCATACAAGTCAAAGAACAAGCGGAAGCTTAACATGTCTGAGTACAAACATCTACAAATGAAAAAGGCTGAGAAGCCTGACTATCTACCAGATCCTGCCAAGGGCACAAGATCGTAGCTGAGGTAACAAGCTAAACGTCGAAGTCCATGCGGAACTACTAGCGAGACTGAAGTCTCTCTGCAAAAACATAAATTAAGCAATGTGAGTACAAATGTACCCAGCAAGACTTACATCAGAACTAACTACATATGCATCATTATCAACAAAGGGGATGGTGGGGTTTAACTGCAGCAAGCCAGCTTTGACTCGGTGAATATCCTAAACTACGACTGCAAGTAACTCTTTTGGGGTGGCGCAAACGAGTCCACATATTCTCCAATCAATACACCACTATGGATCCGCTCCCGTCTACCTACGAGAACGCCATCCATAGTACTCACGCTTATCTTGCGTATTTTAGATTATCCACTTTCACTTGTCTATGAACTATATAGGCAACCCAGAAGTCCTTTACCGTGGACACGGCTATTCGAATAGATCATATTAACCCTGCAGGGGTGTACTAATTCACACACGCTCTCACCACTTACCGCCGTTTACACGACATGTACTCGGCAACCTTCAAGCGGAAGCCCAGCGAGGGTGTCGGCCACGATCTGACTAACCACACAAGTCTCTCGTCCAGGTTTATCGCGTATTCGGGTTCCATCCGCAAGGAGATCCGTCCGGGGTGTCGCTCACGGCCCCAAACGATGTGTGCAGGGTTCCCGAGCCCACCATCCGGGTGCCACTTGGTACACCGGGCCACTGTGCCTAGTCTGTCCCAAGCCCACGTGTACCGGGTGCCACTTGGTAGACTACTAACACTACCTACAAACACCAAAAACTAGTTGCAACTCCTGGACAAAGATCAAGTTGATTAATAAGCCGAGAGGGGCCGAGTTACCGGAACCCAATGTGTGGTAGTAGCTGTTCATGGATCACAAACACAGAACTTAGTTCCTGAGGACGGTTTCAATGAGACAACCCACCATGTACTCCTACATGGCCTCTCACCGCTACCTTTACCAAATCGTGTTCACACACTTAGCTCTCAAAAGTAGGACATGTTCACCACATTCCAATTCATCCCCGATGAATCAGACCCGACACAACTCTAAGCAATAGCAGGCATGACAAACAAGCATGAATGAGTAGGCACATCAGGGCAATGTGAGGTCATGCTAGTGGGTTTCATCTATTTACTGTGGCAATGTGAGGTCATCTAGAGGAAAGGGGTTCAACTACCGCAGCATGTAATAGTTGAATCGTTGTTGTCCTAATGCAGTAAAAGAGAGCAGGAGCGAGAGAGTGGGATTGTATCGGAATGAACAAGGGGGTTTTGCTTGCCTGGCACTTCTGAAGATAGTATAGCTCTTCATCGGTGTCATTGATCTCATCGTCGGACCACGTCTACTGAGTGGGAACAATTACCAACAACAGAGAGAAAACACAATCAATGCAATGCAACATTGTGATGCATGATCATGACATGGCAACATGCTGGTGTTTTGAGCTAATGCAGCTAGCAACAAAGTTAAATGAAGTTGGTTTGAACCCTAAGTTCAAATCCAAACTCCATATGTGAAATTCAAATGTCATTTATATGATTTGTCCTAAACATCAGCCATAAGTTGTTCTAACATGCATGAAAACAGTACATATGAATAGATTGGATTTTTTTGATCATTTTTCATATATAATTTATTTCATTTGGAGTTACGGTTAATTTTATATGATTTTTAGAAATTTTGGATATTTTCTGAAATTAAATAAATCAAATAGATTTATTTAAAATCCAGAAAAGCATTACTGCGTCAGCTTGACGTCAGAATGACGTCATCAAGTCAACAGCGTCGGCCCAGGTCAAACCTTACGCCAGGACCCACTGGTGAGTGACTAGGCTAATTAACAGAGACTGTTAGTGCTAATTTAATCCTAACTAAAAGTGTTTAGTGGGCGTGGGCCCACATGTCAGTGACCCAGGGGTTAATTAGTAGGGTCATTAGCCCCTAATGACGGAGCCACGTCAGCACGTCGGAGACCAGCCGGTGGCGACCACAGAACACGGCGGGGGCACACCGGACTTGCGCTAGAAGCGTCGGATTAGCGCGCTGAGGGCACTGGGGCATAGCCCTCGCTCTTGCGCATCCAGAGAGCCAAGTGGGAGGGGCTGGGGTGGAACGAGCTCGCCAGAGTCGAGCTCGTGGCAGCGGCCGGCGTTCGGGAGCAGTCGAGTACGGTGCTAGAGGGCACGGGAGGCGGAGCTACTGGTGGCTGCAGGTTCATGGAGGCGCGCTGAGCACACTGGTGTGCTCAGATACGGGCTGCAGTGCCCATGGCCTCGTCTGCACCATCGCCGGCAGCGAGGAGCTCGTGGCTTCAGTGGAAAAGGTGGCTGGAGCAGGAGAACAACGGCGGGGAGAGAGGCGTTCGGAGCAGGGGCTCACTGTGAGGTCGCAGAGCAGGTCGGCGTGCTCGGGGAGGCGGCGGAGACTGCAAATCGGACAGCGGCATCCGACGGCCGTGGTCGGGAAAGAAGGCCACAGGCGTCATCTTGGGGCGGTCCTGGCTCGTGTGGCTCGGCGAGGGGGGGGAGAAGAGGTTGCGGAGGAGCCTCTGAGAGCATCGGCGGGGCGAGGCAGTGGCTGTGGCCTCGGTGGTGCTTGTCGGCGGCAACGGCTGCGCTCGGTGGCTGCGCGTAGGAGAAATAGAGGAGGGGAAGGGAGAGCAGCGAGTGAGGGAGAGGAGAGAGTGGCCACGGGGCGTCTCCAGGTGCTTGAATGGGGGCGGGGAGGAAGCAGGAGGTGGCCGCGGCTCGGCTGTGCGCGCGCCACGCGCAACGCTAGTAGGCGCGAGGAAGACGACGCTCGACGGGGTGGGCTGGGCCTAACAGGCCAGCTACTGTAGCAGGTAGGCCAGGTAAGTTCCAGGTGAGCCTCTGTTCTTTCCTATTTTTATTTCTCTTTTCTATTTCTTCTGCAACTTGATGGCTTTATTAAAAATACTAAAACATTTCCAAAAATCCTGCAAATGATTGTGGGCTTTCTTGGAATTATTCAAAACAGCCCACACTTAAGTTCAGAATTAACTGAGCACTTCAAATAATATATAGCATTTAAATGCCCAATTGCAAATACTATATGATTTAATTCAGTGACGAAATATGTCATGTAAAAATGTGCAACACCTCTGCTTATGGTTTCTAGCATTATCCAGAAATGATGAACATTTTTTAAAGCCATTTGGACTTACTGAAAATATTTTAGGTGAACCTAGTGAATTCCTTTAATGCTAGGGTTTGGACAATCCCCATTTCAACTTTCTGTAAAAGTAAATATGATGCATCACCAAAGACTAGTACTAGTGCATTGCCAGAAGCTAGGGATGTGACAAAAAGCCTCCCCAAAAATTCAATCGGGACTTGGGAGGAACTCGAGGACGCTTTCAGGGCCAACTTTCAAGGGACTTATGTCCGGCCTCCGGATGCAGACGATCTAAGTCACATAATCCAACAACCCGGAGAGTCCGCCCGCAAGCTTTGGGACAGATTCCTCACTAAAAAGAATCAAATAGTCGATTGTCCGGACGCCAAAGCCTTAGCAGCATTTAAACACAGCATCCGCAATGAGTGGCTCGCCCGACACCTCGGCCAAGAAAAGCCAAGGACAATGGCAGCCTTAACAGGCCTTATGACCCGCTTTTGCGCGAGCGAAGATAGCTGGTTAGCCCGTAAAGGCACCAGCGACCCCAACACATCCGAAATAAGGGATGGCAACGGGAAGCACGACGTAATAAACACGAACGCCAAAACAAGGAAGAGAGCCCGGATAACACGATGGTCAACGCCGGATTCAGGGGCTCTCAACCTGCAAAAGAAGCCATTTAAAGGCAGTAAAGAGGGACCGTCCGGTCTGAACAGAGTCCTGGATAGACTATGCCAAATTCATGGCACCTCGGAGAAACCTGCGAACCATACCCATAGAGAGTGCTGGGTCTTCAAGTAGGCCGACAAATTAAATGCCGAACACAAAGGGAGGGGAACACCAAGTGAAGACGAGGACGAACCTCGCCAGCCGAACACTAGGGGACAGAAAAAATTCCCGCCAGAGGTTAAAACAGTAAACATGATCCACGCGACTCACACATTCACGAGAAGGCATGAACGCGCGCTCAGAGACGTGCACGATGTAGAGCCCATCGTACCTACATCTGACTACTGGATGCCTCGTCCGATCACTTTCGATCACATGGATGGCCGAACTAGTATTCGGCGCGGAGGATCACATGCCTTGGTGCTTGACCCAATAATCGACAGATACCGTCTCACCCGTGTCCTCATGGACGGCGGCAGTAGTCTCAATTTAATATACGAGGATAATGTCCGCAGAATGGGGATAAACCCATGGTGGGCAAAATGCCTAATATCACCTGGCCTGACGGCTCCTTTGCGGAAACCGTGAAGGGGTGGCAATCGGGGTGGTTCTACATCACTGAGCCACGCGACGCCAACTGGGCACCGGCCCCCAAGTTCCGATCTGGAACCCCTATGCGGCTCACCTCCTGGGAACAGAAGGGCCTGTTATGGGGCGAATCTGCAGAGCTGACCGGACTCATCAACTATGTCAAGGGCGTGAAGGACAAGAACATCAAGCTCGTTAACGTCATCCAAGTCATGCTCATTCGCCTGATACTGTTGTGCCAAAGGCGGGCATTCAATCTGTGGGAATTCGTCGCGGCCGAACACCGGATGCTTCAGAAGCTCTACGGTATGAAGCACAAAAATGCGTGGAAGGTGTTGTTCAAGGCTTCCAAAGTACCTCCTCCCATATCCGAGGACCGCGGGCTCCACGCCGCACGGCAACCTACTCAGGTGAGTTCTAAGGCTATCATCGAATTCAGTCCTTCCCAATATAATTATGGGGGAACGTCAAAGTAATTGTGTATATTCGTTTCAGGATTATGTGGAGGTGGCAGAGCGGATGGACTGTGCGGCACCGCTGCTAGAAAGCCCAGCTAATGCTCTCCTGACAGAGATGCTGGTTCCAGCGCCCTACAAGGGGCCGGAGAAGAAGGCCAACAAGAAGGCCACAGGGACCCGAAAGAGTCTCCGGCGTAAGGCTACACCAGAAACCACGTCCGAAGAGGACGAGGAAAACTCCTCCCCCGAAGGGGAAGAAGGAGAAGAAGAAGAGGCCGCCCTATCCGGACAGGACGGGGGGGGGGGGGCTGAGACGGCGGACCAGGGGACCAGGAGAGGCCCCCGGTGCAAGACCGTCATACCCTTGTCGTCTGACGACGACGAGGCAGATTCCTCCCGCGGAGGCGAGGAGGAACGGGAAGAAACACCACCTCCCCGTGTCAAGGGAGGGAAGAAGAGGAAAGTTGCCCCAGTGGGGGAGACTGGGACGTCCAAGAAGGGAAAGGTGTCCCTTTCGGACTGCTCCGTCACCGCTGCCGATAGCGAGGAAGGGTGGTTGCCCTGGAGGAAGCCCTTGGTGCGATCATAAGTGTCCGCGTTCCATCATAATTTTGCTTCATAGTTTTGTTATAATGCCGAACCTGTATGCAGTCAGGTCAGGGCCCATCCCGAAGTGTCGTCTTCGCACGGGTCCCTGAGTGAGTCAGCAATGAACTCACTCCCGACGGCCACTTCTCCTCGGCCTGCGGACGACACGGAGGTGTTGTCCCAAAGGCTCCCAGAGATAGGGGAAGTGACCCTGGAGGCGCCTCAAGGTGGCATCCCAGACGTCGGACTCGCGGGGTTCAAGATCCCCGCGGACCGTGTAGGTGAGAGCCGAAGTAAGCCGGACTCTCAACCAAACACTATTCCGGGGCCTTCAGTGGTTCCGGATTCAGGCGGGCAGCCCCTCATTAGGGAGGGAGGGCCGTCTGTATCAAGGACTTCCGTTGCGCCCGAGGCGCTGGATTGTCTGCTAGAAGCGCTTTGCGGCGCTTCCCTAGATGAAGAGCATCGTACTCTTATGAGTGCGGTGATTCAGAAGGTTTCATCTGCCAAGAGCGGACTAACCGAAGCCTGCACCAGCCTCCTAACAGGCTTTGAGGTATGTAGTAAAAATATGTGAAGTTGCCACCCGATAGGTAGTAGCTCCTGATACTCTGTTTGGTGTTCGGAAAGAAAAACCAAACGGAGGGTCAATTAAAATCCACAGGAGTCTGACAATAAGTTTGAATTGAAATAAACAGGCTGTGTTGCTGGCCGCTGCTGCTCGCACGGCCAAAATCGTCGGCCTAACGTGGGACCTAGAATGGGCACAGGGAGAGCTCGGCCTCACGAGGAGGCAGCTCGAAGAGAGCAAAGGTGAATGATTCCCCTCTCTCATATAATGAATAGTAAATAAATTTTGATTATGCTAACGACGAGACGTCGTGATATGGTAACAGAGGCCACCACCGAAGTGGCGTCTCTCAAGAAGGCGCTGTCCGAGGCCGAACACAAAGCGGCCTTGGAACTCAAGGACCGCAAAAGGTAAGAGGCCCGAGTGGGCGAGGTACAGGAAGAGCTCCAGGAGCTTGGCAAGAAGCTCGAGTCTGCGGAGCGGGAGCTTAAAGCAAAGGAGGCCGAGCTTGCGAAGGCCCTTACAAATACAAAAGATGCCAAGGCCGAAGCCGAGAGGGCTCAGCAAGAGATCTAGGAGGCCAAGAAAATAACGGCGGGTGATAAATGTTTTATGCAAAGCAAACATGTGGAGGAGGCGTTTCTTTTACTTACTCGAATCCGGAGCTCTCCAGGGGTATTTGCAGACCTGCCACGCAGCGTACCAGATGCCGCGGAGTTCTACCGTGCCCAGGAGGGGAGCTCAACAGAGAAGTTGTTCTGGTCCCAGTATGCTGGGGCCAAACATGCAACGCCTCTGAGTGACCAACTGAAGCAGTTGGTCGAACTCCACAAGGCGGCCGAAGTGGCTATGAAAGATCCATAGTCCGGATATGGTCTGGCGAGCTTCTACCCACCAGCTACTTCAGCCTGATCAAGCGTATGGTGGATTCCTGTCCGTGACTGGAAGTCATCAAGCGATCGGTTTGCATTGAGGGTGCCCGCCGGGCCCTTGCCCGCGCCAACGTGCATTGGGGCAAGCTGGATGCGGAGAAGTATTATGATGGCGTTATGAAGGGTGCTTGCCTCGTGGCCGATGAATGTACCAAAGACATAATTTTTGAATGAATTCACTTCTATCATGTTTGTAATTTAAAGACGAAGTTACTTGCGCTATGTAGCGCTTTTGTGATTTAAAGTATTACCTTCTATGCGGCTGTTTATCAAATTCTGAAAGTAGGCCAGTCGTCGGCTTTTGCCCCCGTGTAACTAGTACTGGCGTGTTCGTGGAAAACCCGGACACTCTTTATCCAAATGTTTGGTCCCTTAAGGAGGTGTCCAGCGCAGCGAACCAGGCAATCAGACTATGCGGCTTTATAACTTTCACTTAGCCATAGAAGTCTACCATTTTAAATTTCGGTGAAGCCCCTAGAATCCGGAAGGCCGAATTGGGGCGCTATACACGCCTATATCAGACAAATCCGAATTAACACCTAAAGCAGAAAAATCTTTAAGGATTTTTAGACCTCTCGAACAGTGACCAGCCTCTCGCCACATCATGTCGGATAATTTTGTGCTTTCTCTACTGAGGTGCTCGTCCGGAAGAACCAGGGCACAATCGCAGTAGTTCTCCCTGTGGTACCTTAGCCGAATTAACGGAACGCAAGGTACCAAAGCAAGGGAGCCGGGCTATCCCAACCGTAACCCAAGACATGATTCGGAGCTGATGCATATAATGCTATAAGTTCGAGGTGCCGCACTGTTGAAAGTGTTCGGACTTGACTTTCCGTATTATGGGGTACCATAAGAAGCCCCTGGCAAACTACGCGTACCAAAGTGTACGGATGCAAAATTAAATAGACATTTAGAAAAAATTCTCAAATAAAAATAAGTAAGCTGACGCTATATGTGGTCTCCCATTGATAAATAATACGTTTAAGCATATGTTTACAATGTATGCATTAGGCGGAGACAAATAGGATTATTTGACATATCCTATCCAGGGGCAGGCTACGTACAGATAAGGCAAGAGCAACAATCATAAATAGATTCCACCTAGGTGTTTCCTGCTGTGCCCAAAGCCTATTGCCTCCTGGGTTTCTTCTCCTGTGTAAGTCCGACAATCCGGCTATTCTGGAGAAGCTGCACTAAAGCAATGTCCTTAAGGGTGAATGTAAAGGTTATGAAGTGATACCGTACTATTGACTGAGCCCCTGATACGCCTCCGCCTATTCCCATGGTATTTTGAGTGCGTAATTGTGTACGCGAGGCATGAATGCTGCTTTGATGGGATTTGAGTGAAGGCCAGACTGCTAGTCCTTCTCTTGCCGTGCCTGCTGATCTTGCTGTGGGGTGTTCCGCCCTCGCTTGATGGAGCTTGTAGTTGTCGTCGCCAGATTGGTGGTTTGGCGGAGGAGGCTTCATTGTACTTCTGCCGCAAGGGCTGCAGTATGTTCTTCTGTACGGAGAGAGCAGTCCATGTTTCCGTTGATTGTTATGACCCCGCACGGGCCTGGCTTCTTGCGCTTGAGGTATGCATAGTGTGGTACCGCATTGAATCTAGCAAATGCGGTTCGCCCGAGCAGTGCGTGGTAACCACTGCGGAAAGGGACGATATCGAAGATATAGCTCTTCGCTTTGGAAGTTATCCGGAGATCCAAAGACCACTTCCAATGCTATGGAGCCCGTACAGCGGGCCTGTACTCCAGGAATGACACCCTTAAAGGTGGTCTTGGTGGGCTTAATCCTTGAAGGATCGATGCCCATTTTGCGCACTGTGTCCTGATAAAGCAGGTTCAGGCTGCTGCCTCCGTCCATAAGGACTCTTGTGAGGTGAAATCCGTCTATAATTGGGTCTAGAACCAATGCGGTTGAGCCGCCGTGATGGATGCTAGTAGGATGATCCCTACGATCAAAGGTGATCGGACAAGCTGACCATGGGTTGAATTTGGGGACGACGACTAGCTCCATCGCATATACGTCTCGCAGTGCTCGCTTCCGTTCCCACTTGGGGATGTGGGTGGCGTAGATCATGTTGACTGTTTTCACCTAGGGGGGGGGGATTTATTCTGCCCCCCCCCCCATGTTCGGACGCCGGCGCTCATCATCATCGTTGTTGTGCAGCCCCTTGTCCTTGTTTTCAGCGTTTATTTTGCCGCCTATTTAAATACCCAGCAGTCTCTGTTGGTGTGGTTGGCTGGCTTGTCGGGGGTGCCATGAATTTGGCACGAGCGCTCCAGTATACGGTCCAGACTGGACGGTCCTTGATTGTTAAGCTTTAATGGCTTCTTGTGCTGACCGGATTTCGACCCGCTGAATCCGGCATTGACCGACGTATCCTCGGTGTTGTCGCAATTGTTCTGTCGCTTGTGTCTGTTGCGCCGTGGCTTGCCATTATTGTCTCAGACATTTGAAGTTCCAAAATGTGGCGTAGTGCTACTGCGAGCCAACCAGCTGTCCTCGCCCGTGCAAAAGCGGGTCATTAGTGTCGTAAGAGCTGCCATGGACTTGGGTTTCTCCTGGCCGAGGTGTTTGGCCAGCCACTCGTCACGGATATTATGCTTGGAAGCCGCCAGGGCTTCAACGTCCGGACAGTCGACTATTTGGTTCTTTTTAGTTAAGAACCGAGTCCAGAATTTCCTGGCTGATTCTCCGGGCTGTTGAATAATGTGGCTCAAGTCATCGGCATCCGGAGGTCGCACATATGTGACCTGGAAGTTGTCAAGAAATGCGTCTTCCATATTTTCCCAACTGCCAATGGAATTTGCGGGCAGGCTGTTTAGCCAGTGCCGGGCAGGTCCTTTGAGCTTAAGGGGCAGATACTTGATGGCATGTAGATCATCTCCGCGGGCCATGTGAATGTGGAGAAGGAAATCCTCGATCCATACCACGGGGTCTGTGGTGCCATCATATGATTCGATGTTTACGGGTTTAAACCCTTCTGGGAATTCATGATCCATCACTTCATCAGTGAAGCAGAGGGGGTGTGCGGTGCCTCGATGTCGGGCTATGTCACGGCGCAGTCCGGCTGCGTGTGACTGACTGTATTCGGCCCGGCCGGATTTGCTGTTAGTGTATCCGGTGTGACGGTCATCGTCATGTGCTTCGGCGTGCCCTCGTGATCCATAGATAGATCTTGGTTGTCCTGCGGCATTATCCAGTTTATCGCGCAGGTCTTCAGTATTGCCCCGGGCCGTAGTAAACCGACGCGGGGGTATAGGCTGGTATTTCGGCTGATATGCCATTTTGTCCCGATCTCGAGGCGGTCGGTCAGCCGTGGGGCACTCGAGTCCATATTCCTCGGCTTCCAGGACTTCTGTCCATCTGTCTGTGAGCAGATCCTGATTAGCTTGGAGCTGCTGCTGCTTCTTCTTCAGGCTTCTTGCAGTGGCAATAAGCCGGCACTTGAAGCGCTCCTGCTCTGCGGGGTCTTCAGGTATGCCGAACTCGTCGTCGCCGAGGCTAATCTCGTCTTCGGAGAGGGGCATGTAGTTGTCCTCCTCCGGATACCCGTCCGTCGCCTATTCATCTGGGCTGTCATGCCCGTCTTCCTGTTCGGCCTGCTCGAAAGTGGGCTGTTCGGGGTTGTATTCATCGTCGGCACCATCCGGATTATTATCATCTCCGGTGCTGGTATTGCCTTGGCGGGGCTTGGAGCGGCACTGGCGACGCCCATGCTTTGCTTTCTTCTTGGAGGGGTTATCCTCCGTTGCCTCATCGCCGTTGGTTTCTTTTGGAGTGTCCACCATATATATATCATATGAAGGGGTGGCTTTCCACCGCCCTGTGAGCGGTGGCTCCTGTATGTCTCTTGCATCGTCGTCCATACCGTCGATGTCTACGAAGTCAAAGTGGGTGGTTGGCGGCCAGCGAATTCCTTCATCGCCTGCTTCCCACTCAAGCCGGACATAGTTCGGCTCAGAGCCTCCTGTCAAAGAGAGAGACTTCAATGAGTTTAGCATGTTGCCAAAGGGCGAGTGCTGAAAGATGTCCGCAGCAGTAAACTCCATTACCAAAGCCCAGCTTGGCTCGGCTAGCTCGAGAGTGAGTGGACCAGGACCAACAACCGGATATGAGTCCGGGAGCCCAGGGTTACAGGCCTCCACAGAGGTGAGACCCGTGTTCGGCTCCACTGCCGGTAAGTGTGCGGCCTGGGGGGTGGGATCCAGCCCTCCGTCCGTAGGCAATGCAACCTGCCCTGGATTTAGATCCGGGGCTGCCTCGGGGATGATGTCCCGGGCATTGTCCGATAGCAGGTCTAGGCCGTGCTCGTCGTGGCTGTCCGGCGCTCCTGGTGCAGGCTCGAATCCGTCGAAGATCAAATCTCCGCGGACATCTGCCGTGTAGTTCAAGTTTCCGAACCTGATCTGGCGGCCAGGGGAGAAGTTGTCGATCTGTTCCAACTGGCCAAGCGAATTGGCCCGAAGTGCGAAGCCGCCGAACACAAAGATCTGTCCGGGGAGAAAAGTCTCACCCTGGACCATGTCGTTGACGATTGAAGACGCCATCAAGCCTCGAAGCGACGACACAGAGGAACTCTCAATGAAAGCACCAATGTCAGTGTCAAAACCGGCGGATCTCGGGTAGGGGGTCCCGATCTGTGCGTCTTAGGCTGATGGTAACAGGAAGCAAGGGACACAATGTTTACCCAGGTTTGGGCCCTCTCGATGGAGGTAAAACCCTTCTTCTTGCTTGATTAATATTGAAGATATGTGGAATACAAGAGTAGATCTACCACGAGATCATAGAGGCTAAACCCTAAGAGCTAGCCTATGATGGTATGATTGTAATTGTGATCGGCCTTCTAAGGACCATGCTCTCCGGTTTATATAGACACCGGAGAGCTAGGGTTTACATGGAGTCGGTTACAAGGAAGGAAACACAATATCCGGATCGCCAAGCTTGTCTTCCACGCAAAGGAGAGTCCCATCCGGACACGAGCCAAAGTCTTGAGTCTTGTATCTTGACACTTCTATAGTCCGGACGATGAATATAGTCCGGCTGTCCGGATACCCCCTTATCCAGGACTCCCTCACCCGGTCCGCATACCCTCGAGCCAGTCAGGCCAGGTTGTGCTCCAGTAATGGAGTTTACCGCTACAGACATCTTCCAGCACTCGCCCTTTGGCGACATGCTAAACTCACTAAAGTCTCTCTCTTTGTCAGGAGGCTCTGGGCCGAGCTATGTCCGGCTTGAGGGGGAAGCAGGCGACGAAGGAATTCGTTGCCCACCCACCACCCACTTCATTGCCACGATCGATGATTTAACCGGCATTCTTAACTTCGACACCGAAGATATCGACGGTATGGACGACGATGCAGGAGAAGCTCCAGAATCTCTGGGGCGCGGGACTACTACCTTGCCACACGATATATACATGGTGGATACGCCCAAGAAGGATGACAGCGATAATCCGGAAGATAAAACACCCGGGCAAAAGCCAAAAAGGCGGCGCAGACGCCGCTCAAAGTCCAGCAATTGCAAAAATAGCGACAAGAGCGCAAGAAGGGTCGATATACCAGTAAACCCTAAAGGCAATAACAACCACATGGACCCAACGATGGAGCAGGATGAGTGAGGTCACACCAAACCAAGTTCGGAGCAAATACTCGATCACACTGATCCGGCGGGACGAGCTCATGAAACCGCCCCAGGATAGGAACATAGTCTGGACGATGATGCATTCATCAACCCGGAAGAACGTGTGGAACGAGACAACCTCCACCGAAAGCTTATGGCCACAGCAAGAAGTCTAAAGAAGCAGAAGCAACAGCTCAAAGCCGCACAGGAAAAGCTCAGTCGCAGAGGGAATAAAGTGCTAGACACTAAAGAAAGATATGGCGACGATCGCCATACAAGAAGCTATCCAAAACGCAAACTACTGCCAGAATTCGACAATGCGGCCATCCCACCAAAGTATAATACAACCAGGAGACCAGAAGTACCGCTTAACAACTACAACAGAGTGGCTACTGACACCGTGCACGATCTACGTGAGCATCTGGATAAAAAAGCCGGTGTAACCAGGTCCTTCTACGGACCTAAAGGACACACCCCGGCGAGGGACTATGGTCACCCAAATGCTCATACAAGCCAAAGACCAGTTCGGAATAAGCACCGGACACAACAACAGCCGACTACATGCCACAACACACCCAGATACAGAGGGGCTGCTCACTCCCTGTGCTTCACCGAAGAAGTACTGGACCATGAATTCCCACAAGGCTTTAAACCTGTGAACATAGAGGCATATGACGGCACGACAGACCCAGGGGTCTAGATCGAGGATTTTATCCTGCATATTCACATGGCTCATGGGGATGACCTCCACGCCATCAAATACCTTCCCCTCAAGTTGAAGGGACCATCTCGACACTGGTTGAAAAGCCTCCCCAAAAATTCAATCGGGACTTGGGAGGAACTCGAGGACGCTTTCAGGGCCAACTTTCAAGGTACTTTTGTCCGACCTCCGGATGCAGACGATCTAAGTCACATAATCCAACAACCCGGAGAGTCCGCCCGCAAGCTTTGGAACAGATTCCTCACTAAAAAGAATCAAATAGTCGATTGTCCGGACGCCGAAGCCTTAGCAGCATTTAAACACAGCATCCGCAATGAGTGGCTCGCCCGGAACCTCGGCCAAGAAAAGCCAAGGACAATGGCAGCCTTAACAGGCCTTATGACCCGCTTTTGCGCGGGCGAAGATAGCTGGTTAGCCCGTAAAGGCACCAGCGACCCCAGCACATCCGAAATAAGGGATGGCAACGGGAAGCACGACGTAATAAACACAAACGCCAGAACAAGGAAGAGAGCCCGGATAACACGATGGTCAACGCCGGATTCAGGGGCTCTCGACCTGCAAAAGAAGCCATTTAAAGGCAGTAAAGAGGGACCGTCCGGTCTGAACAGAGTCCTGGACAGACTATGCCAAATTCATGGCACCTCGGAGAAACCTGCGAGCCACACCCGTAGAGAGTGCTGGGTCTTCAAGTAGGCCGGCAAATTAAATGCCGAACACAAAGGGAGGGAAACACCAAGTGAAGACGAGGATGAACCTCGCCAGCCGAACACTTGGGACGGAAAAAATTCCCGCCAGAGGTTAGAATAGTAAACATGATCCACGCGACTCACACATTCACGAGAAGGCATGAACCGCGCTCAAAGACATGCACGATGTAGAGCCCATCATACCTACATCTGACTACTGGATGTCTCGTCCGATCACTTTCGATCACATGGACGGCTGAACTAATATTCTGCGCGGAGGATCACAGGCCTTGGTGCTTGACCCAATAATCGACAAATACCGTCTCACTCGTGTCCTCATGGATGGCGGCAGTAGTCTCAATTTAATATACGAGGACAATGTCCGCAGAATGGGGATAAACCCATCCAGAATTAGCCAACGCAACACCGCCTTTGAAGTTGTGATTCCAGGCGTTGAAGCCTACGGTAGGGGCTCCATTGTGCTGGAAGCAACATTCGGCTCCCCAAGCAACTCCAGAAGCGAAGAACTACGCTTCACAATCGCACCCTTTGCCCGCTTCAACGCATTGCCGCACTATGGCTACCTTCCACTCAAGATGCCCTGTCCCCGTGGCGTCATCACCGTTAGCGGAATGACAGAGCGCTCCTCACGCGCAGAGGAACACACGACGACCCTGTCGGCCGGACTGTAAGTGACCACCAATATCAAAAAACATGACCTGTCATTATGACCATAGACTCGGTTAGACAAGTCTGGTAGCCCGGATACAACTGAACCAGGGCACCATACACGTAATCCCATAACCGATACCAGGGGCTGTAAATATTTAATACAGCTCCACACTTGGCTCAACCTTATTGGCAGGCCAACATCTTACACTTTTACTATGCATCGCATACTTATGTTGTACTCTCCTATGAGTTTTCCTTTTTCCACAGACAATGTTCGCGCGATACCCTTCCAGGATACGACAGAACGGAGACAAAGGCGCAGACGTGCAGCAGGGCCCCATTCAACAGGTTTCTTTTTAGATTAAGCCCCTGTGTAAACCTTTTCTATTGCCTCTTGTTGTTTAAACCATCCCATGGGTTCCATACCCATAGAGGATACTGTCGTTATTGGTATTTCGCCACGATAGATTACCGCACGTACCTAGAAACACAGGGTTCATAATGAATGGGCATTCTTGAGCCCATCTTCTATTATAAAGTCCGAACACCTTCGGGAGTGTTCGGCGTCACGAGTTTGGCCTTATATGCATCAGCTCCGAATCATGTCTTTGGTCAAATGTTGGGTTTGCCCGGCTCCTGGGTTTGCCGCCTTATGTTCCTTTATTATCGGCTAAGGCGGGCCAAAGGAGAACTACTGCGATTGTGCCCTGGTTATTCCGGATGAGCACCTCAGTAGAGAAATCCGAAAACTGACTGTCATGATACAGCGAGAGACTGTTCAACCACTCGAAAACTCACCGGAATCTTTAAGGATTCCTTCGCATTAACGAAGGGCCATTTCCCGGCCATGTACACACGCGCCCGTATTCGGATGCACGCGAATGTACCAGGGGCTACATACTAGCCCCACCTTTAGAACCCCATGGCTAAGCGAAAGTGTTACAGTTATATAGTCCGGTTGCCTAGTTCGACGTGTGATCACCTCCTTCATGGACCAAGACGTTGGATCAAGTGTGATTAAGCATATTTCTTGCGAACACCTCCGCATTATATGCATGGGGGCTGAAGCCAACGGCTGCTAACTTTCAGACTACTAATATCTATATAAAAACGGCCGCAAAGGGGATACAATCATACTTTCGGGCAAAAAGTATAAATATAGCCTCATAATCAAAATAAACATTGTTTTTTACAATGATTCGACTTATCATTCGAACAAGATATTCTTCGAGCACTGCACCTCTATCAGGCGGGCACCTTCTATGACCTGCGCCAAGTAGTGCTCGGCCGGATATTGGCCTCCCGCCGGATCCTGGGTCGCTACAATAGTGGCCTCCATATCCGTCCAATAGGCTTTTACACGGGCAAGAGCCATCCGTGCACCCTCTATGCACGCCGACCTCCTCATGGCGTCAATCCGAGATACGGCCCCAAGGAATTGCTGCACCAAAACAAAGTAGTTGTCCGGCTTAGGCCCCTTCGGCCAAAGATGGTCTAGTATAGACCGCATTGCAAGCCCGGACAGCCTGTGGAGCTCCGCCATAGTAGCCACCTTCTCATTTAGCGGCAGCGGGCGAGTGGGAGCATTGAACTACGACCACAAAAGCTTCTCCACTTCTTTATCACCTTGACCCTCGAAGAACTTGACAGTGTTAGCTATACTATTCGCCAAGTCCGCATATGCGTCTGCAGGACTCAAGCGCCTAGCCAGGGGAGCATACTTCAGATCCAAGAACTTCGTCCGCAGTAAGTAGGAGCCCCTAGCCACGATTTCCTCGGCCTGTTGGAGCTCCTCCCGCATACCCTGGATCTCGGTCTGCATCTCCTTGGCAGCATTAAGTGCCTTGTCCAGCTCGGCCGAACTAGCCTTCTTCTCCTTTTCCAGGAATACATACCGGTCGGCGGCATTTTTCAACTCCTCAGCCATTTCGGCTACCCTCTCCTTGCTTCGGTGATGAGAAGCCTGTTCGGCTCTCAATTCTTCGGCCGCCTTTAGGGCAGCCGCATTGCTAGCCCGAGCTTGTTCGTTGGCCTGAGCAAGTTCCGCCCTCAGAGCCTCCACGGCAGCAGCACCATCTGTAGTGCAAACACATGGCATTAACATTATGCCACTATCGCATTTTCCTATACAACATAATAAGGGAAGCAGAGAACATACCCTGTGACTCCTCCAGCCTTTTGTTCACCAGCATGATATCGACACTAATAGATCCGATCTGCCTCCTTAGTTCGACAACTTCAACAGACTGGTCGGCTCCCGGATCCTTGCATACCTGCGCACATGTACAGCGCTGCCATTACTATATGATCCCCCGTTTGCGCCTATGGCGGACAACCAGAGTCTCAGGGGCTACTATCCATAGGGAGCACACCTAGCGTGTGCTTTATAACCAAAAAGTTGTGCATTTTTTACTACTTACCTCAAAGCCTTTGAGCAGGCATGTAAATGCCTCATTTAAACCGCTTGTAGCGGATGAAATCTTCGTGAGCACTATGCTCATTAAAGAGCGGCGCTCCTCCGCGAGCGCGGCTCGCTCCAGAAGGCCTGTTAGTGCGTCCGCCGGACATCGAACTATGCAGGACCGTTCTCATCGCCCCCCGTGGGAGCTAAACTCTCCGGGCTCAGGGCGACTGACGTGTTAGCCTCCGGCTTCGGCAGATCCGGAATCCTTCTTGACGACACCTCAGTGTCGCCCGCTTCATGAGGCGGAGAGGTGGGTGTGGTCTCACTCTCCATCATCTCCGGAAGAAGATCCCCCGAAGACGAACTCTGTTGAGGAGAGCTGCTCGCTGGACTGCAAAAGACGAAGTCCCGGTTATGGATCTCGAAGAAACACCATACCTTCGAATTAATGAATAACTTACGGCTTGATGGAGGGCTGGCCCGTTGGTAGGCACGACGCGGTGAGGGTGCCCGTCGCGGCAGAGCCCCTGGTGATACCTTCTTCCCTTGCTTGGTCATCTCCGCCTCCAAGTCTTCGGAGGCGGCTCTTTTCCTCCCGCGCGGGGAGGAGGATTTAGCCCCCCCTTCCTAACTATCCTCCATAGGAGAGGTAGCAATTCCCCCGGTCTAGATGCGTAGTGTGTGAAGTTCGGCTTCACTGCCCTTTCCTTCGCCTTTCCCTGAGGGGATTAGGCTGAGCACCTGGCCAAGCATCTTGGCAATGGTTGGACCAGGAGAACCTTCAGGAAGTGGCGCCAGACACCTGATTCTCTCCACCTTGTTGAGCCATTCCTTGCCACGGAGGGATTTTCAGAATAATAGTTATGATAAATATAAATGAAGTGTCCGGCTTTAAGGTTACTTACTTGGGCATCTAGGCGATTGCAGCTTAGGCCCGCATCCTCGGTGGTGTCCGGACACTTTACTTGTGGTCCGAAGAATAATTTACACATCCCTTCGAGCTTTAGGCCGAAGAAGTGCTTAATAGTCCGCGGACCCTCCGGATTAAACTCCCACATCCGGAGAGGCCGACGTTTGCATGGCAACATTCGTCAGATTAGCATCACTTGCATTATGCTGACAAGATTTATGTCCCTATCAATAAGCTCCCGGATATGGTTCTTCAATTCTGGTACATCTCCAGCAGGCCCATAATTCCGTCCTATGTCGGTCCAAGACGCCAACTGTGATGGAGGGCCCGAGCGGAACTCGGGGGCGGCTACCCACTTTGTGCCTCAGGGGCTGTAGCATAAAACCACCTCCATTGCCACACATCGGATACTTCCGGGAAAGAACCCTCTGGACATGGGGCATCAGCGTTCCTTCTTATTATAGCACCTCCGCACTCCGCATGTCGCCCCTCGATCATCTTCGGCTTCACATTGAAGGTCTTGAGCCATAAGCCGAAGTGTGGGAGACATGGAGAAAAGCCTCGCACACAATAATGAACAACGAGGTATGGAGGATGGCGTCTGGAGCCAGATCATGAAAATCCAACCCATAGTAGAACATGAGCCCCCTCACAAAGGGGTCGAGGGTGAGACCCAGGCCTCGGAGGAAGTGGGGAACGAACACAACACTCTCATTGGGCTCTGGCGTAGGGATAACTTGCCCCGGAGCAGGAAGCCTGTGCTGGATATTGGCAGTCAAGTATCCGACCTCCCTAAGCTTCGTAATGTCCTCCTCTTGAATCGAGGAGGCCACCCACCGGCCTTTTGCGTCGGATCCGGACATGTTGGAGGATTTGGGGTGTTGGAGCTTGGGTCTTGGGTGTTAGAACTCGACGTGTGAGAAGGAGCAGGGGAGGTGGAAAAGAGGCGTAGGCCTTGACCCCTTTATAAAAGGGATGAATATCAAGAGTCCTCAGCATGACCGCTTGAGACTTGACTAAAATACACGGAGTCATACCAACGGTCGCCACAGGGTCACACACGCCCATATTGATGAAAGATCCCATAATAAGAGGAACACGATCTCTGCTTTGGCAGGACGTGCCAATAAAACCGCCTCACAACTCGAGTTGAGGTGGGGCAGGAAACGTCGGTTCGTGTTGGACCAGGCCACGATGCAAGGGCACGACGTACAAAGATCGCCAGCAGAACGGATTTATGCTATGTTCCCTACAATGGTGTGTGAAGATCATCTTGCAGATCCGGACATGGTCTACGTGTTCTATAATAACCTTGGAGTATTCGGAAGGAGGAACCCGCCTTGCAATGCCGAAGACAAGACTGCGCGCCAGACTCATCTTCATTGAAGCCTGGTTCAGGGGCTACTGAGGGAGTCCTGGATTAGGGGGTATCCGAACAGCCGGACTATATACATCGTCCGGACTATTGAAGCGTGAAGATACAAGACTCAAGACTTCGGCCCGTGTCCGGATGGGACTCTCCTTTGCGTGGAAGACAAGCTCGGTGATCTGGATATTATATTTCCTTCCTTGTAACCGACTCCATGTAAACCCTAGCTCTCTCCGGTATCTATATAAACCAGAGAGGATGGTCCTTAGAAGGCTGATCACAATTACAATCATACCATCATAGGCTAGCTCTTAGGGTTTAGCCTCCACGATCTCGTGGTAGATCTACTCTTGTACTACACATATCTTCAATATTAATCAAGCAGGAAGTAGGGTTTTGCCTCCTGTTACCATCAGCCTAAGACGTACAGATCGGGACCCCCTACCCGAGATCCGCCGGTTTTGACACCGACAATGGGTGCTTCACCTAGCGGTGCTTCTAGGACATATGCTTTGTTGGCAGCTATGAGGATGATCCTCGGGTTCCGGACCCAGTCCGTATAGTTGCTACCATCATCTTTCAGCTTGGTTTTCTCTAGGAACGCGTTGAAGTTGAGGTTGACATGAGCGTGGGCCATTTCATCTACAAGACATTTTGCAAAAGTTTTAGACTAAGTTCATGATAATTAAGTTCATCTAATCAAATTATTTAATGAACTCTCACTCAGATAGACATCCCTCTAGTCATCCAAGTGATACATGATCTGAGTCAACTAGGCCGTGTCCGATCATCACGTGAGACGGACTAGTCATGATCGGTGAACATCTCCACGTTGATCGTATCTTCTATACGACTCATGTTCGACCTTTCGGTCTCTTGTGTTCCGAGGCCACGTCTGTACATGCTAGGCCCATCAAGTCAACCCAGTGTTTTGCATGTGTAAATCTGGCTTACACCCGTTGTATGTGAACGTTAGAATCTATCACACACGATCATCACGTGGTGCTTCGAAACAACGAACTTTCGCAATGGCGCACAGTTAGGGGAAACACTTTCTTGAAATTATTATGAGGGATCATCTTATTTACTACTATCAGTGTCAAAACCGGCGGATCTCAGGTAGGGGGTCCCGAACTGTGCGTCTAGGCGGATGGTAACAGGAGACAAGGGACACGATGTTTTACCCAGGTTCGGGCCCTCTTGATGGAGGTAAAACCCTACGTCCTGCTTGATTAATATTGATGATGTGTGTTACAAGAGTAGATCTACCACGAGATCAAGGAGGCTAAACCCTAGAAGCTAGCCTATGGTATGATTGTTGTTCGTCCTACGTACTAAAGCCATCCGGTTTATATAGACACCGGAGAGGGCTAGGGTTACACAGAGTCGGTTACAATGGTAGGAGATCTACATATCCGTATCGCCAAGCTTGCCTTCCACGCCAAGGAAAGTCCCATCCGGACACGGGCAGAAGTCTTCAATCTTGTATCTTCATAGTCTTGGAGTCCGGCCAATGATGATAGTTCGGCTATCCGGACACCCCCTAGTCCAGGACTCCCTCAGTAGCCCCTGAACCAGGCTTCAATGACGATGAGTCCGGCGCGCATATTGTCTTCGGCATTGCAAGGCGGGTTCCTCCTCCGAATAATTTATAGAAGAGTGTGAACACCAGGATAGTGTCCGGCTCTGCAAAATAAATTCCACGTACCACCGTAGAGAGAATAATATTACACAAGTTTAATCTGCTGAAGTATTTGGTTGCGTGACGTCACACCACTACCAAGCCTCTTACTAGAATTGTTTTTATTGTACCACCTCAGCGCGTTTAGCGAATCGGTTTCCTTGGCACGTCTTGTCGAAGCAGAGATCATGTTCCCCTTATTGCGGGATTCCCATCAATATGAACGTGGGTAACCCAACCGCGCCATTGATTGCGACGCTTGGGAGATAAGCGAGTTTTATCAGGCCGGTGGGGACACATGTTTTTGTCCGCCCATATAAGGGGATAAAGATCCAACCCTTTTACTTGCGCCTTCTTCCTCCTTGGCTTATCCATCTCCACGAACTCGAGCTCCAGCACCCAAGTCCGCACATCTCACCTCAACCTCCTCCAACTATGTCCGGAGCGGGAGGCAAGTGGATGGCCTCCTCTGTCACGGAGGGGCACATCCAGACGCTGTGCAGCGCCGGATATTTGTCCAGCAACATCGCGCATCAGCTCCCCAACGAGGGAGAGCTCATCCCCACCCCCAGGCCCCACGAGAGGGTAGTATTTCTTCCCCATTTCCTCCGCGGACTGGGCTTCCCACTCCATCCCTTTGTTCGGGGGCTCATGTTCTACTACGGCCTGGATTTCCATGATCTGGCCCCAAATTTCATCCTCAATATCTCGGCGTTTATCGTCGTGTGTGAGGCCTTCCTCTGCATCCAACCCCACTTCGGCTTGTGGATCAATACCTTCAGTGTCAAGCCGAAGATTGTGAAGGGCAGCCAAGCGGAGTGCGGAGGCGCCATGGTGGGCAGGATGTCCAACGTTACTTGGCTTGAGGGCACTTTCGTCGAAACCATTAAGGGGTGGCAATCGGGGTGGTTCTACATCACCGAGCCGCGTGACCCTAAATGGGCAGCGGCCCCCGAATTTAGATCTGGCATCCCCACACGGGTCACCTCCTAGAAAGAGAGCGGCCGGACATGGGGTGATTCGGAGGAGCTGACCGGACTCCAAGCCTGCATCCAAAAGCTAGTGGACAAGAAGCTCAAGCTTGTCAACATAGTCCAGGTCATGCTCATCCCCCGGATTCTCCCGTGCCAACGACGGGGCTTCAACATGTGGGAGTTTGATCCGGCGCAGCACCAGACTTTGAGAGGGCTCTTCGACACTACGTACGAAGATGTCTGGAAGGTGCTGTTCAAGGGCGCCGAGGCTCCCGCATCCGCTACCGAAGATAGCGGATTCAGCTCGCAGCGTCCGGCTGACGAGGTAAGTGATTTTGTCGTTTATGAGACGCTTGTTTTCCATAGTTTGACTCTATGCGGGATCTAAACTCCCTTTCCTTTGACATGACTGGCTGGCGAAGGCCGAGCAGGCTATCTGTCCGGCCCCATTGCTAGAGGACCCAGCGGACGCCCGCTTAACGGGGTTGCTGGCTCCGGCACCTCATGTGGTGCCGGAGAAGAAGGCCAAGAAGAAGGCCACGGGGACTCGGAAGAGTTCCCGTTTTCAGGTGTTATCGGATGATGACTCCCAGGCCGACTCCTCTCACAAAGGCGAGGAGGAGAAGAAGAAAGCCTCTCCCCCAGCGGGGGGAGGGAAGAAAAGGAAGGCCTCCCCAACGAGAGAGGCCTAAGGGTCCAAGAAGGGAAAAACTCTTTCCCCGGACTGCTCCGCCAACGCCAGTGACGACGACGAGGACTGGCCCCCAAGGGCCAAGCCCCTGGCGAGATCGTATGTATCCGGACTCCTGAATAACTTCATGGTTTTTCTTTTCGCCGCACAATGTCTTTCTAATGCCGCATACAACCCTGCAGTCCGCCCAAGGATGATCTTTCCGCTTCGTCGAGCAGGTCCTTAGGTGCGTCGGATATGGATTCTCTCCCGACTGCCTCCACCCCCCGTGATGCGGACGATGCCGAGGTGGGATCCCAGGAAGGGACCCACCAGGAGGAGGAGGCCCCGGTGGTGTCGCAGAACAACCTCCCGGACTTTGCACCGGACTCGGCCCCCGAACCCATAGCGGTTCCGGAGTCCGGCGGGCGGCCCCTTCATAAGAAGGGCAAGACCGTGACGCCGGCAGCCTCCGTCCAACCGGAGGCGCCGGATAACTTGTTGGAGGCTCTCAATGGCGCCTCCATCAAAGAGGAACACCGCACTATTATGAGTGCGGTGATTCAGAAGGTTCAGCTCGCCAAGAGCAGGCTGACCGAAGCCTGCACCAGCCTTCTAATAGGCTTTGAGGTAAGAATTTTGATATATGTAAAATAGTACCGCATAGACAGAAGCCCCTGATGCTCGGTTCGGTGTTCGGAAAGAAAAGCCGGACTGAGGATCTAAAAAGATATACGCAGGAGTCATAAAAAATATGTCAATATGGGATTGCAGGCTGTGCTGCTGACCTCTGCCGCACTAACTGTGGAGGTCAATACTTTGAAGGAAAGCCTCGAGCGGTACGAGAACGAGCTCGGCCGTGCCAAGAAGCAGCTCGAGGACAAGGAAGGTGAGTAATACCTTATTAAAATTGTACCTTATAGAAAAGGGTTTGGTTGCAAGAAAAATGACAAGGATAACGTGGATATAGCAAGGGCCATAAACGAGGTGGTGACCCTGAAGGAGGCGGTGTCCGCGGCCGAACGTAATGCGGCCGCGGAACGCACTGAGCGAGAGAAGCAGGAGGCGCGGGTGGCGGAGGTACAGCAAGAGCTCCAGGCTCTCATGGAAAAACATGAGAGTTTGGAGCGTGACTCGAAGACTCGAGAGTCCGAGCTTGCGATGGCTCTTGAGAGTGCCAAAGCCGCTAAGGCCGAAGCCTATAAGGCCCTCCAGGAAGTCCAGGCGTTGAAGAAAATAGCGGCGGGTAAGGCGTTTTTCATGCAAAGTAAGCATGTGAGTGTGAATTACATATCACTTACCCGAATTCGGAGCTCTCCAGGAGCGTTCGCAGATCTGCCCCACAGCGTTTCCGATGCTGCCGCTTTCTACAGGGCCGAGGAGGGGAGCTCGACGGAGAAGGTCTTCTGGTCTCAGTATGCTGAGGCCGGACATCCGGTGCCCCTTAGCGACCAGCTGAAGCAGCTGGTCGAGCTCCATAAGGTGGCCGAACAGGCCATGAAGGGCCTCATAGTTCGGCTATGGCCTAAGGAGGCCATGCCTGGGAGCTACTTCGGCCTGGTGCAGCGGCTGGTGGATGCGTGCCCGTGGGTTGAAGTCATCAAGCACTCCGCATGTATTGAAGGTGCCCGTCGGGCCCTTGCCCGCGCAAAGGTGCACTGGGGCAAGATGGATGCCCAGAAGCTTGTGACGGACGCGCCACCACAAGGCAAGGAGCATCGCACGCCCGAGATGTATTGTAAGAGTGTCCTGAAGGGTGCCCGCATTATTGCGGGTGAGTGCTCCAAAGATGTAATATTTGAGTAGACTCGCATTTTGTTATCGTGTGCGCTGAAAACTTAGTTCATATGCGCTAAGCAACGCTTGTTAATTTAAAATATTACCTTCTGTGCGGCTGTTTATCAAATCTGAGAGATGGCAAGTCGTCGGCTTCAGCCCCCATGCCACGAGTGCTGGGGTGTTCGGGATAAACTTGAGCACTCTTGTTCCCATTTTTGGGTCCATCTAGGGAGGCGCTCAACACAACGAACAAGGCAACCAGACTTATAATGCTTGAACACTCTCACTTAGCCATAGAATTCTATAATTTTAAATTTCCGCGAAGCCCCTAGTCTTCGGAAGGCCGAATTTGGGGCGCTATCCACGCCTGGGCCGGACAAAGTGGCTCCTCGCTCTAAGCGGCATAAGTCTTTAGGGACTCGCAAAAAACTTCTCGAACAGCGACCGGCTCTCGCCTCATCATGGCGGTCAGTTTTAGCTTTCTCCACTGAGGCGCTCGCCCAGCTCACCTGGGGCGCAATCGCAGTGGTTCTCCCAGTGCCACCTTAGCCAATACAACGGAACGTAAGGTACCAAAACATGGGAGCCGGGCAAACCCAACTATTGACCCAAGACATGATTTGGAGCCGATGCATATAATGCTATAAGTTCGGGGTGCCGCACTTGTGAAAGTGTTCGGACTTACCACACCATGATGCGGGAAACATAAGCCCCTGGTGTATTTAGCCGTACCAAAATGTACGGATGCAACATGTCATAAATGAACATATGTATAAGAAAGAAATGCAATTGGAAGCGAAAATGGCTGCGTTACTTATTCAAGAAAAACTGCTATGAATGCAGAACGATACAAATGGTGCGATAAGCAAGGGATGGGACTATTAAACATGTCCCCCTCCAGGGGGTAGGCTGCGGAATGGTGTATAAAATAGATTTAATGCTCATAATGGAGACCACCTGGATATTCGTTGTAGCCTTTCTCCTTCCCTGGCTGTTGCATCGTGAGTTCGGCAGGTCTGCTGCCGGACAGGGCCTCTGATGAACGGAGTCCTGTGGGTAAAAACAAAAAGAAAAAAAGAAAAAAAGAACGACACACTTGAGAGCCCCTAGTGTGGTTGAGCCGCATTCTGGGCCTATCGTGGTCGTGCCCCTCTCCCCATGCCCATGGTATCTCCAAAGCATAATGGTGTACGCGAAGGACCTGTCTTGACGTTTTGCAAGGGCTGGGGTTGGGGCCGCACTGCTACGCGTGCTCGGAACGTGCCAGGTGGTCTTGTTGTAGGTTACTCCGGGCACGTTTAGCCGTGTCCGGTCGCTTAACGGCCGGACTCGAGAATTGCCTTAAGAGGCTGTACTGTACTTCTGCCGCGAGAGCCGCTGTATGTTCCTCCGTTCGGAGAGAGCATTCAGTATTTCCGTTGGCCGTGATGATTCCTCGAGGGCCTGGCATCTTGAGCTTGAGGTATGCGTAGTGCGGCACCACGTTAAACTTTGCAAACACGGTACGTCCGAGCAGAGCATGATAGCCGCCACGGAACGGAACTATGTCGAAGATTAACTCCTCGCTTTGGAAGTTATCCGGGGATCCGAAGACCACTTCCAGTGTAACTGAGCCTGTACAATTGGCTTCTACACCTGGTATGACGCCTTTAAAGGTTGTCTTGGTTGGTTTAATCCTTGAGGGGTCTATGCCCATTTTGCACACTGTATCCTGATAAAGCAGGTTTAGGCTGATGCCGCCGTCCATCAGGACTCTGGTGAGGTGAAATCCATCGACGATTGGGTCTAATACCAATGCGGCGAATCCGCCGTGGCGGATGCTAGTGGGGTGGTCCCTTCGGTCAAAAGTGATCGGGCAGGAGGACCATGGATTGAACTTCGGGGCAACTGGCTCCATCGCGTATACATCCCTGAGTGCACGCTTCCGCTCCCTTTTGGGTATGTGCGTTGTGTATATCATGTTCACCGTCCGCACCTGTGGGAGGAAACCCTTCTGTCCTCTATTGTTCGGCGGTCGGGTCTCTTCCTCGTCATCGCTATGCAGCCCCTTGTCATTGTTTTCGGCAATTAACTTGCCTTCCTGCTTGAATACCCAATAGTCCTTGTTGGTGTGGTTGGCTGGCTTTTCGGGGGTGCCGTGTATCTGGCACGAGCGGTCGAGTATTCGGTCCAAATTGGACGGACCCGGAGTAGTTCTTTTGAATGGCTTTTTCCGCTGACCGGGTTTAGAGCCTCTGAATCCGGCATTGACTGCCGTATCTTCACTATTATCGCCGTTAATGCGGCGTTTGTTTTTGTTGCGACACGACCTGCCATTACGGTCCTTGATATCTGGACTACCAGAATTTTTGCTGAGGTTGTTGCTGCGTGCTAGCCAGCTGTCCTCACCCGCGCAAAAGCGGGTCATGAGTGATGTGAGGGCGGCCATGGATTTCAGCTTTTCCTGTCCCATGTGCCGGGCAAGCCACTCATCACGGATGTTATGTTTGAAGGCCGCGAGGGCCTCCACATCCGGACAGTCGACGATTTGGTTTTTCTTGGTTAAGAACCGTGTCCAGAATTGTCTGGCCGATTCGTCTGGCTGCTGAATTATATGGCTTAGGTCGTCATCGTCTGGTGGTCGCACATACTTTCCTTGGAAGTTATCGAGGAATGCGGCTTCCAGGTCTTCCCAACTCCCAATTAACTCTGTTGGCAAGCTGCTAAGCCAATGCCGGGCTGGTCCTTTAAGCTTGAGTGGGAGATATTTGATGGCGTGAAGATCGTCACCGCGGGCCATGTGGATGTGAAGGAGATAGTCTTCGATCCAAACCGCGGGGTCTGTTGTGCCATCGTAAGATTCAATATTCACGGGTTTAAACCCTTGGGGGATTTGATGATCCATTACTTCATCTGTGAAGCATAGTGGGTGTGCGGTGCCTCTGTACTGGGCGATATCACGATGGAGCTCAAAAGAGCTTTGTCTATTTTGTTCGGCCCGGCCGGACTTACTGTGTCCGGCGCGATGGTTGTCGTTACGTATCATGGGGCGCCCACGCGATCCATAGATCGATCTTGCTTGTCTTGCCTTATCCTCCAATATATCTCGCAAGTCCGGAGCGTTCCCCTATGGCCTTGTGCTTTTCGAGCGATGCTAGGGTACGGTTCTAGTGAAGGGCCTAGAGGCCTCTCTGTCGCGACCACAGGGTGGTCGGTCAGCCGTATTGTCTGCTGGTGATGCGGGTTCATACGCCTCCTCCTCTAATCGGGGGAGCAGCTTGCGTTTAGGGTAGCTTTTGGAGGGGCGTTCGAGCTCATGCTCTTTGGCCGCGAGGACTTCAGTCCATCTGTCGGCTAGCAGATCTTGATCAGCTCTAAGTTGTTGCTGCTTTTTCTTGAGGTTGTTTGCCGTGGCCATAAGCCTGCGTTTAAAACGCTCTTGTTCGACGGGATCCTCAGGCACGACAAATTCGTCATCGTCGAGGCTTGCCTCGTCTTCGGAGGGAGGCATATAATCCTCTGCCTCTTCTTCTGCCGCTCTCTCATGAGGGCTGGCGTCTCCGTCCTCCTGTGCTGAATCTTGCTGGAGTGGGTTGTCTTTGGCACTGTCTGCGGTGTTATTATCTCCGGTGTCGGAATCTTCATTCTTGCTATGGCGGGATTTAGAGCGGCGCCGCTGACGCCGACGCTTAGGCTGTTTCTTGGAGGGGTCATCCTCCGCTGTTCCTTCGCCATTCCCATCCTTTGGGATATCCACCATATATATGTCATATGATGAGGTGGCTTTCCAGTGCCCAGTAGGTGATGGTTCTTGGTCATCTCCGGCATCGTCGTCCATACCGTCGATGTCTTCGGAGTCGAAGTCTAGCATGTCGGTTAGATCGTCGACAGTGGCTACTAAGTGGGTGGTGGGTGGGCTTTGAATTTCTTCATCATCCGCATCCCAACCGTCCTGACCGCAGTCCGGCCAGGGCTCTCCTGATAACGAGAGATACTTTAGCGAACTCAAGATGTCGCCGAAAGGTGAGTGTTGAAAGATGTCTGCAGCGGTGAACTCCATGACTGTCACCCAATCGGATTCGATTGGAGGGGGCGCGGGAGGTTCGGAGTCCGGCAAGGAGTCCGGCACCTCGGAGTCACGAGCTTCATGAGGGACAAGGTCAGTGTTCGGCTCTATCGCCGTAGAGGTTGCAGCCCCCGAGGCAGTGTCTAGCCATCCGTCCTCGGTCTGCGCAACCGGCTCCGAATTGAAGATCAGAGCAGACTCGAGTGCGGCCTCCAGGATACTGTCTGGTTGCAGAGCTAAATCATGCTCGTCACGACAGTGTGGCACACTCGGCTGTGGCTCGAATCCATCGAGGATCAAGTCCTCGCGGATGTCAGCCGTGAAGTTCAAACTTCCAAATCTGACCTGACGGCCAGGGGCGTAGCTTTCGATCTGCTCCAGATGGCCAAGCGAATTGGCCCGCAGTGCAAAGCCGCCGAATACGAAGATCTGTCCGGGGAGGAAGGTCTCACCCTGGACTGTGTCGTTGATGATGATCGAAGAAGCCATCGAGCCTATCGGTGACGACACAGAGGAACTCTCAATGAAAGCACCAATGTCGGTGTCAAAACCGGCGGATCTCGGGTAGGGGGTCCCGAACTGAGCGTGTAGGCGGATGGTAACAGGAGACAAGGGGCACGATGTTTTACCCAGGTTCGGGCCCTCTTGATGGAGGTAAAACCCTATGTCCTGCTTGATTAATATTGATGATGTGTGTTACAAGAGTAGATCTACCACGAGATCAAGGAGGCTAAACCCTAGAAGCTAGCCTATGGTATGATTGTTGTTCGTCCTACGGACTAAAGCGATCCGGTTTATATAGACACCAGAGAGGGCTAGGGTTACACAGAGTCGGTTACAAAGGAAAGTCCCATCCGGACATGGGACGAAGTCTTCAATCTTGTATCTTCATAGTCTTGGAGTCCGGCCAATGATGATAGTTCGGCTATCCGGACACCCCCTAGTCCAGGACTCCCTCAACTACCGTCGTTGTAAGCAAATAAGATGCAAAAACATGATAAATATCACATGCAATCAAATAGTGACATGATATGGTCAATACCATTTTGCTCCTTTGATCTCCATCTTCGGGGCTCCATGATCATCATCGTCACCGGCATGACACCATGATCTCCATCATCATGATCTCCATCATCGTGTCTCCATGAAGTTGTCTTGCCAGCTATTACTTCTACTACTATGGCTAACGGTTTAGCAAAGAAGTAAAGAAATTACATGGGGTTATTTAGTGACACGCAGGTCATAAATTAAATAAAGACAACTCCTATGGCTCCTGCCGGTTGTCATACTCATCGACATGCAAGTTGTGATTCCTATTACAAGAACATGATCAATCTCATACATCACATATATTTCATTCATCACATCCTTTTTGGCCATATCACATCACAAGGCATATGCTGCAAAAACAAGTTAGACTTCCTCTAATTGTTGTTGCATGTTTTTACGTGGCTGCTATAGGGTTCTAGCAAGAACGTTTCTTACCTACGTCAAAACCACAACGTGATATGCCAATTTCTATTTACCCTTCATAAGGACCCTTTTCATCGAATCCGATCCGACTAAGGTGGGAGAGACAGACACCCGCTAGCCACCTTATGCAACTAGTGCATGTCAGTCGGTGGAACCTGTCTCACGTAAGTGTACGTGTAAGGTCGGTCCGGGCCGCTTCATCCAACGATGCCACCGAAACTAGATAAGACTAGTAGTGGCAAGTAAATTGACAAAATCTACACCCACAACAAAATTGTGTTCTACTCGTGCATAGAAACTACGCATAAACCTGGCTCATGATGCCACTGTTGGAGATCGTTGCAGAAAATAAAAAAAAATTACGCATCACCAAGATCAATCTATGGAGCAACTAGCAATGAGAGAGAGAGGAGTGCATCTTCATACCCTTGAAGACCGCAAGACGGAAGCGTTACAAGAACGCGGACGAAGGAGTCGTACTCAAAGCGATTCAGATCGTGGTGGATTCCGATCTTAGCGCCGAACAACGGCACCTTCGCGTTCAACACACGTACAGCCTGGTGACGTCTCCCGCGCCTTGATCCAGCAAGGAGGAGGGAGAGGTTGAGGAAGAGGGACTCCAACAGCAGCAGGACGGCGTGGTGGTGATGGAGAGGCAGTACTCCGGCAGGGCTTCTCCAAGCTCTTACGAAGGAGGAGAGGTGTTGGGGAGCGGAGGGGCTGCGCCTTGGATGTGGTGCTGCAGCCCTCCCCTCGCCCCTCTATTTATAGGAGGAGGGGGAAGGGGGCGGCTGACGAGGATATGGACCTGGGGTAGGGTCATATGCTCGGCCCATACGTCCTACCCAAGGTCACTACCCCAGAAGATAAAAAGACCAAGAGGCAACATAGGAACACCTTTCAAGGACGTCGAGTGCAATCCACTCGACGATCACACCACTCGACGACCACCCCCTACCGTCACTTGACCATATGGGGAGTCACTCGACTACATCAAAGATCAGGAGTCGGAAGGGAACACAACGGCCGGACATTCACTCCATAGTCTTTATGAGCATTAAGAGTACTTAATGCTGGCATTACCAGTAACGCCGCTTACTTTATCTACATCAAACCCCTTGTAATGGAGGCAGGCTGGGGTCTTGGCGCACTCTATATAAGCCACCCCCTCCTCTGGGACAAGGGTTCACACCCCCTGTAATACTACACACATAATCCAATCGACCGCCTCCGGGCACCGAGACGTAGGGCTATTACTTCCTCTGAGAAGGGCCTGAACTCGTAAACCTCGTCTGTACATCCTCGCCATAGCTAAGATCTTGCCTCTCCATACCTACCCCCTTTCTACTGTCAGCCATAGGACCACGATAGTTGGCGCCTACCTTGGGGCAGGTGTCTTAGCGACTTGTTGGTGAAGTTGCAAGTTTTACCGATCATCATCATCATGGTTTCCGGTAGCGGATTGGTTGAGGGCCACGAGATCCGTCTCGGCACGCTCGTTTGCCTCGCCAACGACTCCGTGTGGCTTCAAGAAGCTCCCCTGGACGCTGAGGCGCTCCCCGTCCGAGGGGAGATGCACTTCCGCGCGTGCGTTCGTGGCGTCCTTCTCCGGCAACCGTCGACTCAATATCAGTGGGCTCCGATGGTGTTTTCTCTCCCTGCTGTTCGCCGCTGCAAGCGGTCCGGTCGATCGCGGCTTCAGCGCTGGGTGAAACACGCGGTGGCTCGGCATTCGACCACCCATCAAGTCACGGCAATCGAGCCCGACGAAGCTCTCCATGGCCTATTCGATCTGTCGACTGGCTCCGTGGAGACCGCATCCGAGTGCGATAGCAGCGATCCTGCGGGCGAAGTCTTGATGGTCGATGGACCTCATAGCCCGCCTGGTTTCCACTACAAGGGCGGCGGGGACGGGGGCGGCGATCCGTCGCACGTCCATGAGGAATAGCGACCCGAGCCCCTCTCTTCGCAGCAGAGGGAAGAACTTCGTCGCCGCAACATGGATGCAATCCACATGCCCATCGTTGGAGAAACCCCCGAGGCTCGGGCCTTGGAGGAGGTGCGCCTAGCTAACTTGGCTGAGTGCACTCGACTGGATAACCTTCAGCGTGCTCTCGACGAGCGCGCCCAGGAGCGGATCCATGAGTCTAGTCGACGACAGCTTTTTCCGCCGCCACCTAAGGTATACCGAACTCCGATTCAGAATCTTACAGCTACAGCCCGAATAGCCGAGTCGATCCAACTTTCCCAGTCAGAAGCTGGCAAAGGGTTGATGCAGATCTGGGCCCTGCTCAGGGCAGCAGGAGAGCAGAATACAGCAGTATCTCAGTCGTACAATAGGATTAACAGCAGATCCGTTGCAGCGTATATGGTTCAGTCGGCTCACAGCCCAAGATCTCCTCTGCGGCGTGAAGGCCGTGGGCAGTATGATCATCCACTCGACCGTGACAATCATCGTCGGGGACCCATGCCTCCTTCGAGGAGTGCATTGTATGTGCCTCAGCGGAACAATGACAGGCGTCGTCACAGTGGCGAGCGCAGGATTTCAATCGACCCAAGGGAACCTGGCTTCGACGCTAGGTCTATCCTCGTTCAAGGCCTGGTCGACCGGAACAGAGCACACAGAGAAGATCCTGGCAGAGATTGTCAAAGTGGCAGCCGAGTGCATGTTTCTGGTCCCGAGTGTTTTACCAGAGCCATCAGGGCAGCAGTGATACCTCCCAACTCCAGGTTGGCGTCCGGGGTCAGTAAGTTTACCGGTGAATCCAAGCCTGAAACTTGGCTTGAAGATTACCGAGTTGATCTGCAGATTGGAGGCGGTAATGACGAGATAGCGATGAAGCATCTCCCTCTTATGTTGGAAGGGTCGACCCAAGCGTGGCTGACTCAGTTGACTCCGGGCAGTATTCACAGTTGGGAAGAGCTATCTCGAGTGTTCGTGAGAACTTTTGAGGGCACGTGCAAGCGACCAGCAGGATTGCCCGAGTTGTAGCATTGTGTGCAGAAGCCGAATGAGACTTTGAGGAGTTCATCCAGAGATGGTCCACTTTGCATCACACCGTCGAGAATGTTTGAGAGCATCAAGCTGTATGTGCTTTCAAGGAAGGCGTCAAATACAGGGAGTTGGTCTTGAAATTCGGTCGAACTGGGGATATGACTCTGACTCGAATGATGCAGGTAGCCACCCGGTATGCTAACGGGGAAGAAGAGGATCGACTCCGTAGCGGGAAGAGAAAACCAGTCGGCCAAGAGGCCGGTGGAGGTAACTCCAGTCGGAAACAGAAGCATCAGGCCGAGCCAGCGGCACCTGGAGAGATTGCGGCAGTGAGTCCAGGAAAGTTTAAGGGAAAACCTAAGGGGCCATGGCCCCCTAAGAAGGTTAAAGATCAAGCAGGGAATGATGTGCTGGATTTGCGAGTCCACATCCACACGAAGAAGGATGAAGAAGGTAATCTGGTTTACCCGAAGCATACCACTCGGCAGTGTCGACTCCTGATCCAGCAATTCCGAGGGAAACATCCCAATGAGAAGGAGAAAGCGTCGGACAAAGACGAAGATGATGAGGAAGACGATGGCTATCCCAAAGTCAATTCCACTCTGATGATTTTTGATGATGTTGAAAGCAAGAGTCGATTGAAGGCCATCAACAGAGAAGTGAATATGGTCGCTCCTGCAGAGACGACCACCTACCTGAGAGGGTCTCAGACAGCCATCATGTTCGACCAGCCGGACCATCCTGCTCGTGTGGCCACCCCTGGGAGGCAAGCACTGGTGGTCGACCCCGTGGTTGGGGGCACTCGACTGACCAAAGTACTGATGGACGGTGGCAGCGGTCTGAACATCCTTTACGTTGAAACCTTGAAGGGGATGGGCATTTCGATGTCCAAACTTAGCGAGAGCAACATGATTTTCCATGGTGTTATCCCAGGGAAGAAAGCCGGATCACTCGGCCAGATCGCCCTCGACGTGGTTTTCGGTGATACCAAGCATTACCGTAAGGAGAAGTTGACATTTGAAGTCATGGATTTCCAGAGTGCCTAGCACGCCATCCTGGGTAGGCCAGCTTACGCCCGCTTGATGGCTCGACTTGTTATGTGTATCTCAAGTTGAAAATGCCTGGCCCCAAAGGTGTGAGCACAGTAACTGGCAATCGGCAGAAGGCATAGGAATGCTTCCAGAAAGGTTCCAAAATTGCCGACGCTCAGATGGCAGCGATCGAATTGCAAGAGTATCAGAAGAGTGCAGATCCGAGTGATTTGCTCTGAGCCAAGACGCCCGCTACAGACTCTGCATTTCAGTCGATTGGTGAAACAAAGCCTATTCATATTCACCCAACCGATCCCAACACTGCGTCGACTCATATTTCAACAATACTCGACAGCAAATAGGAAGAAGCGCTCATCCAGTTCCTCCGTGAGAACTGGGACATCTTCCCATGGAAACCCTCTGACATGCCAGGTGTACCCAGGGGACTGGCTGAGCACCGTTTGCGTGTCGACCCCAAGGTAAAACCCGTCAAAGAGCACCTTTGGCGATCTGCCGTCCAGAAGAGAAAAGCAATTGGGGAAGAAGTGGCTCGGCTGTTGGCAGCAGAATTCATCCATGAAATCTACCACTCCGAGTGGCTAGCCAACGTAGTCATGGTCCCCAAGAAAGATGATTCACTTCGTATGTGCATTGATTTCAAGCATATCAATAGGGCCTGCCCGAAAGATCACTTCCCTCTCCCTCGCATCGATAAAATTGTTGACTCGACTGCGGGGTGCGAGCGCTTGTCTTTCTTAGATGCATATTCCGGATACCATCAGATCCGACTGTATGGTCCCGTTGAAATAAAAATAGCCTTCATCACCCCATTCGGGTGCTTTTGCTATGTCACCATGCCTTTTGGTTTGAAAAATGCCGGGGCCACATTCATGAGAATGATTCAGAAGTGCCTGCTCACTCAAATCTGTCAGAATGTGGAAGCATACATGGACGACATTGTGGTCAAGTCTCGCAAAGGTTCCGACCTATTGATTGACCTTGCAGAAACCTTTGCCAACCTGAGGAGGTACGATATCAAGCTTAATCCGTCAAAATGCACATTCGGAGTTCCAGGAGGAAAGTTACTCGGTTTTCTCGTTTCCGAACAAGGGATCAACGCCAATCCAGAAAAAGTTGATACAATCCTCCGAATGAAGCGCCCAGTGCGAGTGCATGACGTTCAGAAGCTGACTGTTTGCTTGGCCTCCCTGAGTCGATTCATTTCTCGCCTCTGTGAAAAGGCCTTGCCTCTTTACCGACTGATGAAGAAGTCCGATAAGTTCGAGTGGACTGAAGAAGCTGATGCAGCGTTTGCAGAGCTCAAAACCCTGCTTTCCACCCAGCCGGTGCTTGCTGCGCCAATCAGCAAAGAGCCTTTACTGATTTACATTGCAGCCAGTGGACAAGTTGTCAATATAGTACTCATAGTCGAGTGAGAAGAGGAAGGAAAAGCTTACAAGGTTCAACGCCTAGTCTATTCTCTCTCTGAAGTTTTGACTCCATCCAAGCAACGATATCCACATTATCAGAAGCTTGTCTATGGAATATACATGACTACGAAGAAGGTTGCACATTATTTCTCTGACCACTCCATCACAGTTGTCAGCGACGCGCCATTTCTGAAATCCTGAATAATAGGGATATGACTCGTCGAGTGGCGAAGTGGGCGATTGAACTCCTTCCATTGGATAACAAGTTTGTGGCAAAGAAGGCTATCAAGTCCCACCCAATTGCAGATTTCTTTGCCGAGTGGATTGAGCAACAATTACCGACTCAAGTCCACTCGGAGCATTGGACTATGTTCTTTGATGGCTCCAAGTTGCTAAATGGTTCAGGTGCGGGGGTAGTATTGGTATCCCCCCGTGGAGACAAGCTTAGTTATGTTCTCCAGATTCATTTTGATTCCTCCAATAATGATGCCGAATATGAAGCACTTTTATACGGGTTGCGTATGGCCATTTCACTCGGCGTCCGTCGCCTTATGGTCTACGATGACTCAGATTTAGTTGTTAATCAGGTGATGAAGGAATGGGATGTCAGGAGCCAAGCCATGACCGGTTACTGTAATGCAGTAAGAAAGCTGGAGAAGAGGTTTGAAGGTTTGGAGCTTCACCACATACCCCGACTAAAAAATCAAGCTGCAGATGAGTCGGCAAAAATAGGATCAAAGAGAGAGGCCATTCCCCGAAACGTGTTTTTGGAACATATTCATTCACCTTCAGTTCAGGAAGATCCTTTCGCCGAAGAGTCTCCACAGCCCAAGAGTGCCACAGATTCGACTGAAGTCGAAATCCCAACCGTGGTCGACTTAGTCATGGAGGTTTTGGTCATCACTCCTGACTGGACAGTGCCATACATTGCATACATTCTTAGGAAGGAACTCCCAGAGGATGAAGAAGAGGCTCGGCAGATCGTCCGACGGTCTAAAGCCTTTACTGTGATAAAAGGACAGTTGTTCAGAGAAAGTGTAACTAGAGTCTACCAGAAGTGCATCATGCCAGAGGAAGGCCTAATGATCCTCAATGACATTCACTCGGTGACCTATGGTCACCATGCGTCCTCTCGGACCATCGTGGCCAAAGCATACCGAGCCGGGTTTTATTGGCCGCACGCCAACAAGATGGCAAAGAAAATAGTGGACAAGTGTGAAGGTTGTCAGTTTTATTCCAACATGTCCCACAAACCTGCATCAGCTCTAAAGACTATTCCACTTGTCTGGCCTTTTGCTGTTTGGGGATTGGACATGGTTGGACCTCTGAGGACCGGAGGAGCGGATTCACCCACATGCTGGTAGCAGTCGACAAGTTTACCAAGTGGATCGAAGCCAAGCCCATTAAAAACCTTGAAGCAAGTACTGCCGTGAGCTTCATCAGAGAGTTGATATTCAGATATGGCGTACCGCATAGCATCATCACGGATAACGGATCAAACTTTGACTCTGATGAGTTCAGAGCCTTCTGTACTTCCCAAGGCGCGAGGGTCGATAACGCTTCGGTCGCCCATCCTCAGTCGAATGGGCAGGCTGAGCAAGCGAATGGACGGCAGGATCTAGGGTCGACGAGCTCCCATCAGTGCTTTGGGGGCTGAGGACAAGCCCCAATCGGTCGACTGGGCGGACTCCATTCTTTTTAGTCTACGGAGCCAAAGCTGTTTTACCGGGCGATTTGCTCCACAACGCTCCCCGAGTGGAACTCTTCTCAGAAGAGGAAGCAGAGCAAGCTCGACAAGATGCAGTCGACCTCCTGGAGGAAGAAAAGAGAGATGGTCTTGATCCGGTTGACCATTTATCAGCAAGACTTGCGTCGATTCCATGACAGGAACATTAGAGGTCGTGCGTTCCAGGAAGGAGACTTGGTCCTCCGAGTGGACCAGCAGAAGCCACAGAAGCTCGCCCCCGCTTGGGAGGGCCCTTTCGTCCAAGGTGCTCCACAATGGGGCGTACCATCTCTTCAATGTCGAACACGACAAAGATGAACCACCTGCTTGGAATGCGGAACTACTCCACCCTTTTTATTCTTAAGTATTTAGACTGATGAAATGTAATAAGAAGTGCCTCTTAGCTTGATTATCAAAAGACATGGTTATACAATCTTCCGAATGGTTGTTGTTGTTTGTTTCTTTTGTATGTATTACCTTAGCCCCGAATCTGTTTCGCCTAGGATGAAGTGATGAAAATCCTACCAAGTGGTGAGTCCGCCTCCCACTCGGGGGCTTAGCTGCAACCCAGTGCTGGCCTAAGTTTGAAAAATCCTACCGAGTGGTGAGTCCGCCTCCCATTCGGGGGCTTAGCTGCAGCCCAGTGCTCGCCTAAGTTTGAAAAATCCTCCCGAGTGGTGAGTCTGCCTCTCACTCGGGGGCTTAGCTGTAGCCCCAAGTGCTCGCCTAAGTTTGAAAAATCCTACCGAGTGGTGAGTCTGCCTCTCACTCGGGGGCTTAGCTGCAGCCTAGTACTAGCCTAAGTTTGAAAAATCCTACCGAGTGGTGGGTGAGACTGCGGGCTATCCACACCTCCCCCCCGGGGGTTGCACCGTCAAGAAGAAGGACGAGATTGTGGTGTGCAACACTCACCCAAGCTTGAAAATCCTACCGAGTGGTGAGCAACCCTCTCACTCGGGGGCTTAGCCGCAGCCCAGAGCTCGCCTAAGTTTGAAAAATCCTACCGAGTGGTGAGAAACCCTCTCAATCGAGGGCTTAGCTGCGGCCCAGCACTCGCCTAAGTTTGAAAAATCCTACCGAGTGGTGAGAAACCCTCTCACTCGGGGGCTTAGCTGCGGCCCAGCGCTCGCCTAAGTTTGAAAAATCCTACCGAGTGGTGAGCGACCCTTCTCTGGGACAAGGGTTCGCACACCCTGTAATACTATACACATAATCCAATCGACCGCCTCCGGGCACCGAGACGTAGGGATATTACTTCCTCCAAGAAGGGCCTGAACTCGTAAACCTCGTGTGTACATCTTCGCCATAGCTAAGATCTTGCCTCTCCATACCTACCCCCCTTTCTATTTTCAGCCTTAGGACCACGACACCGGCCCCCTCTAGATGAGATCTAGAGGGGGGGCGACCAAGGGGGGGGCTTGCCCCCCAAGCAAGGGGGCGCCCCCTTTAGGGTCCCCCCCCCAACCCTAGGCGCATGGGCCCAAGGGGGGATGCGCCCAGCCCTCCAAGGGCTGGTTCCCTTCCCACTACAGCCCATGAGGCCCTCCGAGAGAGGTGGACCCTCCCGGTGGACCCCTGGAACCCCTCCGGTGGCCCCGGTACAATACCGGTATGCCCCCGAACTTTTCCGGTGACCGTATGACAACTTCCCACATATGAATCTTCACCTCCGGACCATTCCGGAACTCCTCGTGACGTACGGGATCTCATCCGGGACTCCGAACAACATTTGGTAATCACATACAAGTCTTCCTAATAACCCTAGCGTCATCGAACCTTAAGTGTGTAGACCCTACGGGTTCGGGAATCACGGAGACATGACCAAGACAGCTCTCCGACCAATAACCAACAGCAGGATCTGGATGCCCATGTTGGCTCCCACATGTTCCATGATGATCTCATCGGATGAACCACGATGTCGAGGATTCAAGTAATCTCGTAAACAATTCCCTTTGTCAATCGGTACGTTACTTCCCCGAGATTCGATCATCGGTATCCCAATACCTCGTTCAATCTCGTTACCGGCAAGTCACTTTACTCGTTACATAATGCATGATCCCGTGACTAACCACTTAGTCAGATTTAGCTCATTATGATGATGCATTACCGAGTGGGCCCAGAGATACCTCCCCGTCATACGGAGTGACAAATTCTAGTCTTGATTCATGCCAACCCAACAGACACTTTCGGAGATACCTGTAGTGCACCTTTATAGTCACCCAGTTACGTTGTGACGTTTGGTACACCCAAAGAACTCCTACGGTATCCGGGTGTTACACAATCTCATGGTCTAAGGAACTGATACTTGACATTAGAAAAGCTTTAGCAAACGAACTACACGATCGTGTGCTATGCTTAGGATTGGGTCTTGTCCATGACATCATTCTCCTAATGATGTGATCTCGTTATCAATGACATCCAATGTCCATAGTCAGGAAACCATGACCATCTGTTGATCAACGAGCTAGTCAACTAGAGGCTCACTAGGGACATGTTGTGGTCTATGTATTCACACATGTATCACTGTTTCTGGTTAATACAATTATAGCATGAACAACAGACAATTATCATGAACAAGGAAATATAATAATAATCATTTTATTATTGCCTCTAGGGCATATTTCCAACAGATCTTGCGTGTGCGTAGAATTTTTTTTGTTTTCCATGCAACGTTTCCCAACAATGGTATGCACATGCAAGATCTATCCATGGAGATGCATAGCTATGAGAGGGGAAGAGAATCTAAATACTCTTGTAGATCTCTAAGATGAAGCATTTATCACGTGGTTTATGTAGTTGTACTCTTCGCGATCCGATCACGATCCAACCGATCTAGTGCCGAACGGATGACACCTCTGAGTTTAGCAAACGTGTGGCTCGATGACAACTCCTCCTTTTTGATACACCAAGCAGGAGATGAGAAGTATATGCGATCACAACCAACACGACGGTGTGGTGCTTATGGTGGTGGTGGAGCACCGGCAGCGCTTCTCTAAGCATCGCCGGGACAAGGCGGTGGAACTACGGAGTAACGACAGAGAGAGGGGAACCAAGGGCTTGGTGTATCCTCTTGGGCTCCCCCTCCCCTCTATATAGGTGGAGGGGCATGGAAAACATCCCCTCCAAGTCCTAGGGTGCAGCTATGGGAAGAGGAGTTGGACTCCAAGTCCAATCCTATTCCGACTAGGACTCCTACCATTTTTTGCCTTCCCTAGCCACACGGGCTTTTGACTTGATGCGCTTAGCCCAATAAGACCAAGGCGCCTCCCCACAACCCATGCTAGCCCTTGGGTCGTGGTGAACCCACTTGTGGACTTCCGGAATCCTCCGGAACCTTCTGGAAGCTTCCCGGTTCAATACCGAAAAACTGACCTTTTTCTGGAACACAAAATATGACTTCCCATATATAAATCTTTACCTCTTGACCATTCCGAGACTCCTCGTGACATCCAGGATCTTATCCGGGACTCCTAATAACATTTGGTTACCACTCATCAAATATCCCAATACTACTCTAGCGTCAACGAACGTTAAGCGTGCGACCCTACGGGTTCAGGAATTATGTAGTAATGACCGAGACACCTCACCGATCAATAACCAGTAGCGGGACCTGGATGCCCATATCGATTCCTACATATTCCACAAAGATCTTTTATCGGTTGAACCTTTATGACAACATACATAATTCCCTTTATCTGTAAGTATGTTACTTGCCCAAGATTCTTCCGTCGGTATCTCTATACCTAGTTCAATCTCATTACAGGCAAGTCTCTTTATTCATTCTATAATACATCATCTTGCAACTAACTCCTTAGTCACTTTGCTTGCAAGCTTCTTATGATGTGTATTACCGAGATGGCCCAGAGACACCTCTCCGATACACGGAGTGATTAATCCGAATCTCAATTCACACCAACTCAATAGACACCTTCGGAGATACCTGTAGAGCATCTTTATGATCACCCAGTTACACTGTGACGTTTGATAGCACACAAGGTATTCCTCCAGTATCCGGGAGTTATATGATCTCTTGATCGAAGGAACATGTATTTGACATTAAGAAAGTAGTAGCAATAAACTGAACAATCATATGCTATGCTAATGGTTGGGTCTTGTCCATCACATCATTCTCCTAACGATGTGATCCTATTATCAAATGACAACCCATGTCTATGGTTAGGATACCTTAACCATCTTTGATCAACTAGCTAGTCTAGTAGAGCTCACTAGGGACACAATATTTGTTTATGTATCCACACATGTATTTAAGTTTCTGATCAATACAATTCTAGCATGAATAATAAACCTTTATCATGATTAAGGAAATATAATAATAACCATTTTATTATTGCCTCTAGGGCATATTTTCATCAATCTCCCACTTGCACTAGAGTCAATAATCTAGTTCACATCGCCATGTGATTAACACCCAAAGAGTTCACTAGAGTCAATAATCTAGTTCACATCACCATGTGATTAACACCCAAAGACTTCTAAGGTGTGATCATGTTTTGCTTGTGAGATAGGTTTTTAGTCAACAGGTCTGCAACATTCAGATCCTTGTGTACTTTGCAAATATCTATCTCTACAATGCTCTACATAGAGCTACTCTAGCTAATTTTCCCAAGTTCAATATGTATCCAGATTGAGACTCAGAGTCATCCGGATCAGGGTCAAAGCTTGCATCGATGTAACCCTTTACGACAAACTCTTTATCACCTCCATAAGCGAGAAACATTTCCTTAGTCCTCTTTAGCTACCTAAGGATAATTTTGACCGCTGTCTAGTGATCCAGTCTTGGATCATAATTGTACCCCCTTGCCAGACTCATGGCAAGGCACACAACAGGTCTGGTACATAGCATGACATACTTTATAGAACCTATGGTTGAGCATAGGGAATGACTTTCATTCTCTCTATCTCCTGCCATGGTCGGGCTTTGAGTCCTACTCAGCTTCACACCTTGAATATACGTAAGAACCCTTTCTTTGACTGATCCATTTTGAACTCCTTCAAAACTTTGTCAAGGTTTGTGATTTGTGAAATTCCTATTAAGCGTCTTGATCTATCTCTATAGATTTTGATGCCCAATATGTAAGTAGTTTCGCCGAGGTCTTTCATTGAAAAATTCTTATTCAAGTATCCTTTTGTGCTATCCAGAAATTCTATATCATTTTGAATCAGTAATATGTCATCCACATATACTATCATAAATGTTACAGAGCTCCCACTCACTTTCTTGTAAATATAGGCTTCACCATAAGTCTGTATAAGACCGTATGCTTTGATTCCCTCATGAAAGCTTATATTCCAACTCCGAGATGCTTGCACCAGTCCATAGATGGATCTCTGGAGCTTGCACACTTTGTTAGCACCTTTAGGATCGACAAAAAATTCTAGTTGCATCATATACAACTCTTCTTCAAGACACCCATTAAGGAATGCAACTTTTTGACATCCATTTGCCAGATTTCATAATCATAAAACGCAACAATTGCTAAAATGATTCAGACACACTAAAGCATCGGTACGGGTGAGAAAGTCTCATCGTAGTCAACCACTTGAACTTGTTGAAAACTTTTTGCAACAAGTCGAGCTTTGTAGATAGTGATATTACCGTCAGCATCCATCTTCCTCTTAAAGATCCATTTATTCTTTATGGCTTGCCGATCAGCGAGAAAATCCACCAAAGTCCATAGTTTGTTCTCATACATGGATCCTATCTCAGATTTCATGGACTCAAGCCATTTTTTGGAATCTGGGCTCATCATAGTTTGTTCATAGTTCGTAGATTCGCTGTTGTCCAACAACATGACTTCCAGGACAAGATTGTCGTACCACTCTGGACCAGAATGTGTTCTGGTCGACCTACGAGGTTCAGTAGTAACTTGATCTGAAGTTTCATGATCATCATTTGCTTCCTCTTTAGTTGGTGTAGGTACCACCGGAACGGCTTTGTCTGATGTACTACTTTCCAATTCGAGAGAACACTACAAAAAAAGACACATCGGTGACATTTTGGGCCGAACAAATTTTTTTCTGTCATGCTTACGACACTTCTATGATGATAATTGTGAGAAAACCCGGTATCATCATAGATGTGGTGGCTCCTACTTGTATGACAAAAAATCATGACAGAAAATGGGCTTTTCGTCCTGGGCTGGCTGGAGATGCAGCTACATGACATTCTTTGGGCCATCCATGATGGAAAAAACCGTCATAGAAGCGAGAGGGAGGAAAATATTGGGGAGTTCCCAGTTATGGTGGTTGGTCGGGGCCGAGCGATACACGAAGGGATTGCGTGTTTGTCTCATACACATACGTGCGTGGGTGCGAGGTGTTGGGATCTAACTGAACCCGAGCAAGGTGTTCGCCTACTGAACCCGAGCGATTGCACTGGCTACGCGTTACTGAACCCGAGCGATCGATCGATCCATGGCTATTAACGGAACACGATCGAGCAATTCTGGCACTACTGCTGCTAACTAAAGCCGATCGAACCTGCTGCCTCCTTATGAACAGTGAGCATTGTTGTTGGATTAAGGGATCCAGAAACCCTTGAGAGGTTTGAACTCTGGGGTGCATGCGGAGATCTCAACCTACCTAGCCTGCCTACTCACGATCCTCCTAAGCCTAGCACGTCAAGCTCAAAGAGACAAAGAGACACATCAGTTTATCCTGGTTCGGGCCACCTTGAGGTGTAATACCCTACTCCAGCATTTTGGTGGATTGCCTCGAAGGGCTGAGGATGAACTAGTATAGTGGATGAACTGGCCTCAGGAGGTGAGGTGTTCTTGAGCTCAAGGGAGCTGGTGTGGTGTAAGCTAGTTTGGCTTGTCTTGCCTCTATGGTGGTGGCTAGTCCTATTTATAGTGGCCTTGGTTCTCTTCCTAAATGTTGGCGGGAAGGGATCCCATAATGGCCGGATTTGAAAGGGGACAAGTGGTACAACTTATCCAAACAAAAGTAGTCTTCGCCTGCGAAAAGCCTCTGGTCGTGACGCTACGGTGGGCTCGTCGATGACCTCCGCCCTGCCGTCCTGGCGGTCTTGGTCTCGTTGCACCAGAATGGAAACCTTTGGCTAATTCCTGGAGACTCTGTGCATGTGGCTTGCCTCCTTTGCACTGAAGAGGAAACCTGCGCTCTGCACCCGCCTGGCGCCCGCCTGGCCTTGGTCATCATGGCTCACATCAGCTGAGCCTCATGAGGTAAACCTTGCATAGAACTCTCTGCCCCTCGGGAGCCAGCCTGAGGAGGCCGATCCCCTCGGGGGTCTTGGCATAGTCCGCCTCGCGAGGGTTTTGAGCTGCTGATGCTGAAGCTGGGCCGTATCAGGCTATCGATGGAGCCATGTGGTGGGCCACAGGTAGGCAGGGCTAGATACTCCCATATCCAGGACGCCGACAGTAGTCCCCGTGCCCCAGGCGCGCTCGGACTTGGCTTCTAGGCGAGGCCAAAGGGCAAGTGCGCAGCGCCGCGGGCCCTAACCGCCTGCGGCCTTGATGACGCATGGTGATTGATGGGACGTGGGAGACTCTGCTTCCCCACACTGCCTCGGCAACCGTCTCCATCTGACAAAACGGTTTCCATCCGCCGCTAGGCTTTCATTGCCCCTTCTTCGTCTTGCTCCAGATCCCCTTCTCCCAGCAACAGAAGAACTCACCAGATCTGCCGATTCCCCCCCCCCCAATCTCTTGCTCAATGGCCACAGAGAAGACCACAACCTCAGCCTCGGTTACCGGCTCCGCTTGGTATGAGTCGGTGCTACTTGCGCCCTGCATGGCCGGGGAGAAGCTCCAGAACGCGCTCCTCCCGACGGCGAGCGAGGACAACAAGTGGAAGGGATGGTGCTCCGGGTCGCCGCCGCTGCGCCGGAGCCCGCGAACAACACTTTCTCCCCCTTCTTCTTGCGCAACGTCTACTCGGGGCTGGTGCCCCCATTCTCCTGCTTCTTCTACGCCGTTCTTCACCACTATGGCCTCCACGCACTCCACATTCATGCCAACTCCATCCTCCTCCTATCCATTTTCGCCTTCAACTATGAGGCGTTCGTGGGGGTGATGCCCTCCGTCGCCATGATTCGCCTCTTCTTCTGCCTTCACGTGACTGGTGACCATCCGGTTGGGTGCATTGGCTTTGTTGCAGCGCGGAGCGGTAACGCGATCTCCGGCGCAGGGAAGAAGGTAGAAGATACCACGAAGAGGTGGGTTCTGATGGATGCCAAGTGCTCCCAGAGCTCATTGGAGCTGCCGAGCAAACTCCCTGTCTCCGAGAAGGGGTGGTATTCTGAGAAGATAACTGACCCCTCCCTGACACCATTGCTGAAGAAGATTGAGAAGGACCTGAGGAGTGAGAAGCTGACGGGGGCCATATTCATCAAGGAGTTCTTCAGGCAGCGCATAGCGCCGCTCCAAGATTGCTCCCGACCCCTGTGGAAGCTTGGGGGCATCAACGACAAGATCCGCCTACGCCAGGATGCCCTTCCTAAGGAGGAGCTGAGCAAGGTGTTGCTCTAGTTGACGGGGAAGGACCCGAGCGATCCTCCGGAAGATTGGCTCCCGTTGTACTGCCAGGCTGACGGGAAGGAGGTCGCCGCTGCTATGCCAGTCTTCGACGATTTTGGGCTTATGCGGGCAGGGCCTCCCATGCCGCCTCCATCCTTAGTAGATCTGTCCTCTGGAGATCATTCCTCTAAGGCCACAGTGGACGATATGGTGGAGGAATGCTCTGCCTCACGGCAGAGGGAGCTTCTCCGCGACTTCCCTGATGATGATAGTGACGATGCACCTCCAGTAGTCGAGGTGCCTCGCCCTTCTGGAGTTACCACGAGGTCCGGGGTGTCCTCTTCGAAGTAGCCCAAGCAGACGGCCACGAAGAAGGGCAGGACTGCACGGCCTGGGTCTCTGCGGAGGAAGCCCAGAAGGTGCTTGGGATGGTCACCACCGAGCGCAACCTGGCGCGGAAGGAGGCCACAGAAGCTGAGGATCGGTGCCATGTGGTGGAGGCTGAACTGAAGGCTCTTCAGGATCAGGAGGCCGCCCAGGCCAGCCAGCTCCAGGAGCGTGAGGAGAAGCTGAAGGTCCAGGAGGCCACCGTTGCCGATCGAGATGCCGAGGTGAAGAACACGGCCTTGGAGCAGGCTGCGGAGCGCGACCGCCTGATGAAGCTGAAGGAGGAGGTGGAGACGGCCCAAGCGGCCCTTGCCGAGGCCAAGAAGGCGGCCGCCATGGAGCGTAGCACCCTTGCCTCCCTCGAGCCGTGTTTCCACAAAGCTCAGAAGTCGCTCTTCAAGGACGATTCCTTGAAGAAGACGGCGGTGACGACCCCGAGGGAGAGCCCTGCTGCTCTGCTTCCTGAAGTCTTGGCAGTGCTCGAAGATTCTGTCGATGGGTTTGCCTCCTTGGTGGAAAGTGAGGCGCGCTCGCTTTCTTCCTTAGCCCTTACTTGCGTCTTCATCCATCTCTATCTATAGGATGCCGGCTTCGACCTCTCCTCCTTCCTTACTCTGGTGGACTCCGACTCCCAGGATGCTGCCGCTGTCACCATGAAGAGCTCTGTGGACGCCATGTTGAGTAAGTTTTTGGTCGTCGGTCCTCCGACCGAGGGTGAGGGGAAGGGCGACGCGCCTAGCGACAAGGCTCCGCTAGCGGGTGATGGTGGCGCCCAGGTCTGAAGAGGTGGCCCGGCGACACAACTCTTTCCTACTTGTCCTGCATCATGTAGCATGCCTCGGGGAGGCGTTTTAAAACTGCTTGCCTGGAACAATATGTTTTGTAATAATTAGATTATGTTCCTCGACTTTTCCATTCGCTTTGTTGTTCTACGTCAGTAGAGCCCGGCCCTACGCATATCTCAGCCGCCGTTGGGTCGTCCGAATCGCCAAGACGAGCCTAAGGGGTGAGAGGCTACGTGACCAGTTAGGCTCCTAAGACGCGATACTCAGGAGTCCTCCTTGATGTGCAAACAACTTAGGAAAAGGCGCGGAGGCAAGCCTTGATGTTCTGCGTCGGCAGGGCCCGGCCCCGTGCATGCCTCAGCCGCCGTTGGGTCGTCTCGATCGCCAGGACGAGCTCAAGGGGTGAGGGGCTACGTGACCAGTTAGGCTCCTGAGACGCGATGCTCAGGAGTCCCCCTTGACGTTCGAACGGCTTTAAAAGGAAGGGTGAAAGTTAGGTCATTGGTTTTCTACGTCGACAGGGGCCGGCCCCGCGCATGCCTCAACCACCGTTTGGTCATCCGGATCACCAGGACGAGCCCAAGGGGTGAGGGGCTACATGGCCAGCTAGGCTCCTGAGACGCGATGCTCAAGAGTCCCCCTTGACGTACGAACCGACCATCATACCTTTCCCTCGCCGAGCTCTTGCTTGGGAGGGGTGCGCGAAGACCAGCCCCGTGAGGCCTGGCGAGGTGGGGTATGCCAGGCATGACCTAAGCGTAGCCCCTGTGCCCAGCCCCCTCGCGCTACCCTCCCGAGGGAGAGCAGCGCGGTGAGGCTGGTCACTGAGCCCGGAGGCTCCCTGAGGTTAATGCGGCCGCGAGGCCACCCCCAGTTGTTTATCACCAGCGCGGAGCATATTTTTGCTCTTGCACGGGCATAGCCGCTCCTCGGCAATGTCGATGGCCAGCGCGGAGTATGGTGCTTCCACTGGTGCGTGGGAGGGGGCTCCCTCTAAGGAGAGCCCCTGGGGCGTGTACAACCCCGCCCTGACACGTGGCTTGCACGACAGGGCTGGAGGAGGTGTGTATGGGCACCCATGAGCCAGCACGGGACTCACGAGGCCCTACCTCAAGGAGGGTTGCACCTGGTCTTGATCGGGGATGCTCGTGTTAATCCTGTGAGATGGTTAGGCAGCCTGCGCCGAATGAGTCTCCTGAGTCTATTGCATGAGAAGGACAGACACCAACGACCCCAGGAGATGACGTGAATGGGGCCTGCCAGCCAGACAGAGCTCAACCGTTGGGTTTATCGATGCGGCAGGGATGGATCCGAGCATAGTCGCCATGCCCAGTCTTCTCATGCAAAGATTCTGAAGAAAAACAATCGACACGTGATTCCCATGGCCACGGGGGCACCAGGTCACGCACCCTCACTCGTCCACCTGTGATTAGCTCATGTGAGAACAAGGCACCAAGGGCCATGGGAGGTGCCATACACGGGGACTAGCCCGTGAGCCAGAGCTCAGCCTCTTTGATTTAGCAATGCTGCAGGGACAAACCTGAGCACAGACGCCATGCCAGTCCTTAATCATGAGGCGGTCGCAAGAGGGCTTGCAAGGAGGTGAGACGTTCTTAGCGACGAAGCGCCGATTAGGAAGTTAATGACTTAAAAGTGCGAGTGATTGTAAACTAGCTCTGATAGGTGCAAAAGGGATACATGCCGTAGGAACGAACCCACACGACATGTGGATGATGCAACCCGAGGGGCGCCCCCAGACTAAATGAACTAGAGAGACGTCACCTGGTACCATCGGTGAATAGGTGTTGAAGTAGCCAAAAAATGCGCGCTGCTGGAGTCGTTCCTCACGAGCCGCTCTGGTGTCGAGCCTCAGGAGACTCAGAGGGCTGAAGGTGCTCCTCCATCTCCACCAGGATCACCTGATGCCTGGCCTCACAAGCCGCCAGGGTGTCCCTCATGCAGCATTGGAACACCACAGCCGCGCCCAGCAGGCCAAAAGGCATGCGAACATAGCTGTGAGGTGGTCCCTTGCACCGGCCGACACGAGACGGCCACATGAGCTGCCGAGACGCGGCCCTGTTGAGCCCGGGGATGTCAATGCAGATGCGAAACTCCTTGCCCTCTCCAGGGCAGTGAGCTGCACCACGCGGCAGTCGACAGTCGCCTTGCAGAACCCTTGCTTCTTGAATCTCCTCGATTGCCTTGCCGATGAACTCCTAAACGCCTGGTGCCTCACACCTGCTGCCTTCTCCTGGGAAGCGTTCTCTGAAGAGCGCCTCCACATGGTGCCTGGGCGCCTCCCTCATGAACCTAGCTAGGTCTGAGGCCCTCCCGAGGAGAGCCCCGAGCCCAGCCTGAGAGGGGCACCGGGTGCGCCTTCCTATGCAATGGGTGAAGGTGTCGCGTCCGCGGACGTGAGGCTCAGCGCAGCGTCCTCGAGCGATGCTCCTTCACAAGACCCCTATCCCAGCTACAACTTCTTCATCTTGGGGGCGACCTCAGGAGGAAAGGTGCCACCCTCGTCTTCAGGGTTCTCGACCGCTGCAGCCTGGAAGGCACGCTCGAGGGAGCACACCGCATCCTTCTCTTGACACGCGACCGTTGAGGCCAAAAGGCACGCTTGATGACGCTGCCACTTCCTGGCATCTTGAGGACGTTGTAGCCGTGGTGTGTAGCTGCCATGAACTTAGTGAGTGCTGGGTACCCTAGGATGGCATTGTAGGGCAGGCGGATATCGGCGACACCGAAGTCGATGAGGTCAGTGTGGTAGTTGTTGCACTCGCCGAAGGTGACAGGGAGGCGGACCTGCCCTATCGGGTGTGTAGAACCCTCGGTCACTCCTGAAAATGGCTTGGCCTGGTGAAGCTGGCTGTATGGCACTTGGAGCCTATCGAACGTATGAACAGACATAACATTGAGCCCTGCTCCACCATCGATGAGAGTCTTGGTTACGACCACGTTGCTGATGTCGGGGGAGCAAAGTATAGGGAGCGCGCCAGCAGTGGCCGCGCACTTGAGTTGGTCTGAGGAGCTGAAGGTGATGGTGGACTTGGACCACCTGAGAGGGTGAGTTGCTTCAGGCTTGGGGAGCGCCGCGTTTACCTCGCGCACGAACTGCTTGAAGATGCGGTTGGAAGCTGGGGCTTGTGAGCCGCCCAAGATTTAGGTGATGGCTCGAGGCTCCTGGAAGCCCCCAGCCCCCTCGTCTTGGTGGTGATCCTCGTTCCTTCTTGGCGGTGGAGCCAGAGGGGGCAGAGTTGTGTTGCCCTGCGAGTGCTCCTCACGAGGCTGCTCCCTCCAGGCGCCCTCGCGAGGCTGGCCCTACCAGCGGTCCTCACAAGGCTGGTCGCGCCACTCCTGATGATGGTCGCGTCCGTCCCAGCGTCCTCCACCCCGGCCGCCTCCACGACCGTAGCCTCGATCATTGCGCTCGGGGCGTCGACCGAGGCGCCCGTCGCGGAGGGCCCTGAGCTCCTGACAGTCGTTGTTGTTGTGTCTATGAACATTGTGGAAGACACAGAACGGTCGGTTGCTCTTGGATGACTAGGGGTGGTCGCAGCCGCGCTTCCTCTCTGGTTCGGCTGCGAGCACGGCTGGCCCCTTGCGATTCACGTCTTTGTCCTGGCCTTCTTGTCCTCTGGATCACCATCGGGGAGCTCGAGGAGGGAGAGGCGTCCCTCCTTAGCCCTTGTGCACTCGTTCTCCATGTTGAACATCTCCAGAGCTATGCAGAGATCCTCGTGGATGGCGAGCTCCTCCTTCATCTTGACATTGCGGATGCCATTAGTGAACGCTGAAATCATGGCCTCGTCCGACACCTTGGGGATCTTGAGGCGAACGTTGTTGAAGCGCTGGATATACTTCTGCATGGGTCTCTCCAGGTTGCTGCTTGATGCGACGCAGGTCACCCATGGCCGGAACGACCGCGAGTGCCCTGGAAGTTGGCAATGAAGTGGCCGCGCATCTCCTCCCAAGAAGAAACCGACCCCTCGGTTAGGTTCAGGAGCCAAGAACGTGCGCCATCCTTGAGGGCCATCGGGAACAAGTTTGCCATGTTCTTCTCGTCGCTGCTGGCCGCCTTGATGCTCAGCTCGTAGAGCTGCTGGAACTCGGCGGGGTTGTGACAGTCTAGATTTTGCCTTCTCTCTTTTTCTGGACTTGCCTTCTCTCTCTTTTTCGGACTTGGTTTTTATCGTGGTTTTTACCCTGATTTTATTTGGAGTTTGAACCATTTCAAATGGACTTGTCACTTAGGCATATCCTTGACTTTCACCCAAGTGGCCTATCTACTTTATTCCTCTGATCAATCCTCAAAATAATCAAATGAATATTATTCATAAAAGAAAAATATTCATTTCTCTCTCTGAAACTCACTTCAGAAACTTGTGCTCCAAAGCAACCTCAATTTTTCCTGATCAGAAAAATCTGAGATAATTCCTAAATATTCTTAGCACCTTGGTACACCTTCCCATGCAAAAATATTGCACCACTTTTTGGAATATTTTTGCTGTAGAAAATCATTTCTATTCTGACCCAAAACTGCAGTTTGTACAGCAAGTACATTTTTCCTTGAGCTTTTAGCCTTGATCTTTCTTGAGCTTAAACACCCTCCTAAGGAACCCTAAATCTCAGGAGATCAGCCCTAATGGCCTTCTAGACGGTGGCCAAACTTGGCGACCAAGTTTCTGGACAGAAACTTGTCAGCTTAGTGGAGTCAAGTCTGGTCGACCTGGGCATGAACCATCACCTGTCCTAGAAAAACACTTCACGGTCAAGCGCGTAGACATGGTTTGGCCGCTCCTGTGCGTCGTTTTGACCATGCCAGCTTGGTGACCACACGTGGACATGGCGCCTGGCAGCAACTCGACGCGCTCTAGCTGGTGCCTTGCTCTCTGTTTCGCGCGTGCTTGTTCCAGCGCTCGCTGCCGACTGCCGAACCACGCCACAAGCCCCGACCCATCACCCTTGACCGCTGCCTGGCGCTCGCTGACGCCGGAGCCGCAGCAGCAAGCATGGGTGCATCGCAGCCAAAAAGCCACAGTGCGCGCGTGCGCTTGTCCTCTTCCCCAACCGCCTCCTGTGCTTGTCCGCGAGCGTGGGCAAGCTCCTGCATTGAAGCTGAGCCTTTGCCCCCTCGCCTTGGAGCTTCTTGTCGCCGTTCATCGCGTGTCTAGAGAGCTCCATTGGCGACACATTCCCCCTTGCTTTGGCTATATATAGCGCTCCCCTCCTTGATTTCTAGCCAAGCACCACTCCACACCACCTCCACGAACACGTAGACGAGCAGAAGCTCAGTCGGGCAGGCCTCGGGCCAGCCGCCGCTCTCCGGTGCCTCTCGAGCTCAAGCAGCTGCTTGGGCAGGGCATTGGGGATCTACTGGTGCCGCCTGGACACCACTGAGCCCTCGGAGCCGCCTCTAGCCGTCATCTTCAACTACTCCAGCGAAACCCGTCTGCCACCGCAGCTTGCGAGCTCAACTGCGAGCAGCTCCATCCACCCCAAGTGAAGCTACAGGTACGGGTAGGTGCGCCTCGAGCACCACTTCAATCCTATCCCTCTAGCCTAGCCCCAAACCCCCTCGTCGCCGGCGTGAGCTTCGGCGAAACCCCGCCTCTCTCTGATCTCGCGCACCCCCCTCTCTCCTGACGCGCGGGACCCACCTGTCGGTCTCACCACTCGCACCCGAAGCGGTACGAGTGGAGGTGTATTTCTGTTTTACGCCTTCGACGTCACCCCCCCAGGATTTCTATTTAATTCAAATATTATTCAGAAATTTGACTGAACTTTGGTCAGCCACCATTTCTAAAGCATAAGTCCAAATGATTTGATTCTTTTTGCATTGTCTTTGTTTCAGAAAGCTCTGGCAGCACACCAGAAGGTGGATTTTTTCTTGCTGCGTATAATTTCTGGTGATTTTCAGAATGTGTTTTGACAAATATTTTTGTGGTTTAAATTCTTTTTCAGAAGGAGAAGCTTGTCTTGAAGCAAACCAAGAGGGTGTGATCCTCCTCTACACTAAGGCAAGCCACACCAGCATTTGGATGGTGTTATTTCAATGTCTATGATTTTCTACTTGAATATGAGTTCTTATTTGAAATTAAAATTTGATAAATAACTTTGGTTAATTGCTAGTTACTTTATTATGCTTGATATGCTTGTTTCATTTACTAATTGAATGCATGAACTTGTTTGGTTAAGTAGAGTAAGATTTTGCACTATACATATTGCTATGGAAATTAATGTTAGTTATTTTATTAAATGGTAGTTACATTTAAATAAAGAACTAATAACAATATTGCTTGATAAATAAAAATGAGTTATAACCAGAAAAGTTTTGGTTCTAAGAATTGAAAGATGCATATATTGTTAAGTTTGATCCATGAATATGAGTTGTTTGCTTTGTATGACGAGTAGTGGCATGATTCTTTTTGGGTTATATCATGGTGATGATAAAAAGTTTTTATCAAAGCTAAACTTGATTAAGTTCAACTTGAATACGATGTTGATCACATCATGGTGCCACTGAATCGGGTTTTAATTCAATGTGACCACATTTACCTTATGGGAAGATCTTGATTCGGTCCTTTGTTGTGGCTCTCACCGATGCCTCCCGTGAGGGAAGGTTATGGGCGTGCGTACCCTGGCCCGGTAGGCAGACATAACCTTGTGTGCTCGTTTTTGTTTTTATGGTACCTTGTCCCCGTTTGGGAACATTTTGCCATGACGGTGGCCGTTGGTGTCTTTGGTAGAAATGGGGCCACCCAAGACCTAGCCCTGAGGGGGAGTTGGTCGGAGTGGTCTGGGAGAGTGCATGAGAAAGGGAGGGTTTTGTCGGAATGCTTTGGTCCACCCGAATGGGAATGCGAGGCTAGGTGTTCCATAGTGTGGGTAAAGTGCGCTACCTCTGCAAAGTGTAATTAATCTATCGATAGCCGCGTCCTCGGTTATGGGCATAATTCGGGAGTAAGTCACACCATGGATCAACCTTTCTAATAAATCTTGCAAACTAAGTGAGTGTTGTGATGCATGGGTTCGTGGCGAAGCATGAACACTTGAGGTGTTCATGAGTGATTGGTTTCAGGTGTGACCCAGGTACGGTCACTGTTTGGTTACGAGGTAACCGTCTGGTTAGCGAGTCCGTGGGACTCATTGCATGAAACATTTGTTTTCCTTCGGTAGTAGTTTTGCATTTTTTTTAATCTGATTAAATATCATGATATTTTTTGTCATCATGCTTATGTTTGTTGTGAGATTGCAAGTACATTCAATGTACTGACCTGGCGTGTTATGGCAGTTTTCAGGCAAGTCAGTTCGCATCAGAGCGCATCTTGTGTCTAGGCCGTGTCCACGTTGGTGTCCCTGTGCTATGGAGTTCCACTTCGTCGTTCTTCCGCTGCCGCGTAGTTCGTGTGATCGAGGCCCCGTCATGTTCATTAAATAATGTACATACTATCCAGCAGCACCATGTGTGCCGCTTGGCCTCGAATCTCGATGTAATGTCAGACCTATATAATCCGCTAGCATCAATAAAGTGGTTGTTTCTGTACCATGTTGTTGTGTATTGCCAGAAGACTTGATAGTTGGGCTGGCAATGCAGGGTAAACCGGTTGCTCTGAGCCGGGGTGCCACAATGCTTGGTATCAGAGCCGTGCTGATTGTAGGACACGCTAGACCGTTAGTGCGTTAGTGCAACGGTAGATAGCCTCGTTTGAGTGCTGATTGTTGCATTGCATGCATGTTTATTTGTTATTACTAACCAAATGGTTTGTGAGTATAGATGGCACCAGTACCGATCTTGTACCATCCTGAGCCAGCTCCATACACATCACCGCATCTGCTTCAGAACGTGTGGCGACGACTCTACCCAAAGGGTGCTGATCCAGAGTATCGGGTGTATTGCGAGAATCTGGTCAGTGCATTGTATGAGTATTATCTTGAGGTCACTCTACACCACAGTTCACCTTCCGGTGCTTACACTCGTTCGACTAAGGGTGGTCTTGCTTCTATTCCATCCTAGGCGGTTCAGTTTGCTGCTCTCGAGGCTCTTGTAGACTTGCGCTACAACGAGGTCAACATGCATACCCACCCTGGTCTCTTCTTCTACCCATGTTTGCACGAGAATGGGCATATCCGTTTTCCTTTGATTACTCCGGCGTGCGACCGTCCCACTAGCCACCTTTCTCGCTACATCACTGCTAGTTATCTCCTGAACTACGAGTTACCTCAGGAGCTCTCACGTGCTCGCACCGATCTCATAGCTGCTCGTATGAGGAACCCTCTTCCCGCTGTCATATATACTTGTGCTCTGGTTTCTTCCACCTCCGTTCCCCCGATGACCTCGCAGGGTACCGTTAACCCTCTGACGGTGAACCCTCACACAGCTCCTGCTGCATGGTCTTCCCTTGTCGCTACTCCTGCTGCTCCTTTGCTCAGATCCCATTCCCCGCCAGCCCCTGAGGGAGAGCCCTCAAGGCAGCGTCGTCGCGTCCCTCTTAACCCAGAGGTCTCTGTTATTAGTTCAGGATCAGGGTCCGGCTCAGGAGATGAGTCTGCAGCAGCACCGACCGAGCAGTAGATGCTACGTCTTGAGCTTGTGTTCGTTTTCCTTGAAGAGGAAAGGGTGATGCAGTAATAGTAGTGTAAGTATTTCCCTCAGCTTTTGAGAATCAAGGTATCAATCCAGTAGGAGGCTCCTCAAAAGTCCGACGCACCTACACAAACAAACAAAGAACTTGCAACCAACACAATAAAGGGGTTGTCAATCCCTTCATGGCCACTTGCGAGAGTGAGATCTGATAGAGATAATATGATAAGACAAATATTTTTGATATTTTTATGATATAGATTGAAAAGTAAAGATGCAAATAAAAGTAGATTGGAAGCTTATATGATAAAAGATAGACCCGGGGGCCATAGGTTTCACTAGTGGCTTCTCTCAAGATAGCATAAATATTACGGTGGGTGAACAAATTACTATCGAGCAATTGATAGAAAAGCGAATAATTATGAGATTATCTAGGCATGATCATGTATATAGGCATCACGTCCGCGACAAGTAGACCGACTCCTGCCTGCATCTACTACTATTACTCCACACATCGACCGCTATCCAGCAAGCATCTAGAGTATTAAGTTCATATAAACAGAGTAGCTTATTAAGAAATATGACATGATGTAGAGGGATAAACTCATGCAATATGATGTAAACCCCATCTTTTTATCCTCGATGGCAACAATACAATACGTGCCTTGCTGTCTCTGCTGGCACTGGGAAAGGACACCGCAAGATTGAACCCAAAGCTAAGCACTTCTCCCATTGCAAGAAAGATCAATATAGTAGGCCAAACCAAACTGATAATTCGATGAGACTTGCAAAGATAACTCGATCATACATAAAAGAATTCAGAGGAGATTCAAATATTTCTCATAGATAAACTTGATCATAAACCCACAATTCATCGGATCTCGACAAACACACCGCAAAAAGAGTTACATCAAATATATCTCCACAAGAGAGGGGGAGAACATGGTATTGAGATCCAAAAAGAGAGAAGAAGCCATCTAGCTAATAACTATGGACCCGAAGGTTTATGGTAAACTGCTCACAACTCATCGGAGGGGCTATGGTGTTGATGTAGAAGCCCTCTGTGGTCGATTCCCCCTCCGGCGGAGCGCCGACAAAGGCTCCAAGATGGAATCTCGCGGATACAGAAGGTTACGGCGGTGGAAATTGTTTTTTGTTGGATCCCTGGATGTTTTCGGGCTACTTGGGTATATATAGGAGGAAGAAGTACGTCGGTGGCCACCCAAGGGGACCACGAGATAGGGGGCGCACCCTACAGGGGTGGGCACGCCCTCCACCCTCGTGGCCGCCACGACTGCTTCTTGGCTTGCACTCCAAGTCCTCTGGATCACGTTTGTTCCAAAAATCACGCTCCCGAAGGTTTCATTCCGTTTGGACTCTGTTTGATATTCCTTTTCTTCGAAACACTGAAATAGGCAAAACAAACAGCAATACGGGCTGGGCCTCCGGTTAGTAGGTTAGTCCCAAAAATGATATAAATGTGTAAAATAAAGCCCATAAACATCCAAAACAGGTAATATAATACCATGGAACAATAAAAAATTATAGATACATTGGAGACGTATCAAGCATCCCCAAGCTTAATTCCTGCTCATCCTCGAGTAGGTAAATGATAAAAAACAGAATTTTTGATGTGGAATGCTACCTAGCATAATTCTCAATGTAATTTTATTTATTGTGGCATGATCGTTCAAATCCAAATGATTCAAGATAAAAGCTTATAAAACATAAAAATAATAATACTTCGAAGAATACTAACAAATAATCATGTCCTATCAAAATAGTATAGCCAAAGAAAGCTTATCCCTACAAAATCGTATAGTTAGGCCATGCTTCATTTTCATTACACAAAATACTCCCATCATGTACAACCCCGATGACGAGTCGAGCAATTGGTTCATACTTTTTAACGCGCTTCAGCTTTTTTTCAACTCTTACACAATACATGAGTGTAAGCCATGGACATAGCACTATGGTGGTATATGGTGGTGGTTGTTAGGACAAGAAGGGAGAAGATAGTCTCACATCAACTAGGTGTATCAACGGGCTATGGAGATGCCCATTAATAGATATCAATGTGAGTGAGTAGGGATTGCTATGCAACGGATGCACTAGAGCTATAAATGTATGAAAGCTCAACAAAAGAGACTAAGTGGGTGTGCATCCAACTTGCTTGCTCACGAAGACCTAGGGCATTTTGAGGAAGCCCATCATTGGAATATACAAGCCAAGTTCTATAACGAAAAATTCCCACTAGTATACGAAAGTGACAACATAGGAGACTCTTTATCATGAAGACAATGGTGCTATTTTGAAGCACAAGTGTGGAAAAGAGATAGTAGCAATTGTCCCTTCTCTCTTTTTTCTCTCATTATATATTTTTTCTTTTTCCTTTTTTTCTTTTCCTTTTTTTCTTTGGCCTTTTTTTTCTTTTTGGCCTTTCTCTTTTTTTTATTTTTCTTTTTTTTAAAGTCTGAAGTCTCGTCCCGACTTGTGGGGGAATCATAGTCTTCATCATCCTTTCCTCACTGGGAAATGCTCTAATAATGAAGATCATCACACTTTTATTGATTTACAACTCAAGAATTATAACTCAAAACTAGAACAAGATATGACTCTATATGAATGCCTCCGGCGGTGTACCGGGATATGCAATGAATCAAGAGCGACATGTATGAAAATTATGAAGGTGGCCTTGCCACAAATACAATGTCAACTACATAATCATGCAAAGAGCAATATGACAATGATGATGTGTGTCATAATAACGGAACGATGGAAAGTTACATGGCAATATATCTCGGAATGGCTATGGAAATGCCATAATAGGTAGGTATGGTGGCTGTTTTGAGGAAGGGAAATAATGGTTGCATGATACCGGTGAAATTTGTGTGGTATAATAGAAGCTAGCTAAGTGGAAGTGTGAGTGTGCGTATATCCATGGACTCACATTGGTCATAAAGAACTCATATACTTATTGCAAAATTCTACTTAGCCCTCGAAGCAAAGTACTACTACGCATGCCCCTAGAGGGATAGATTGGTAGGAAAAGACCATCGCTCGTCCCCGACTGCCACTCATAAGGAAGAAAATCAAAAGAGTACCTCATGCCACAAATTTTTCACACAACTTTTAGCATACATGCATGCTATGGGACTTGCCAACTTCAACACAAGTATTTCTCAATTTCATAATTACCCACTAGCATGACTCTAACATTACCACCTTTATATCTCAAAACAATTATCAAGCATCAAATTGATTCTAGTGTTTAATGCACTTTCTATCATTCTAGGACCAAATTCATAACCATAGCAAATACCATGCTGTTCTAAGAGACTCTCAAAATAATATAAGTGAAGCATGAGAGACAAACAATTTCTACAAAATTAAGCCACCGCCGTGCTTTAAAAGATATAAGTGAAGTACTAGAGCAAAAACTATCTAGCTCAAAAGATATAAGTGAAGCACATAGAGTATTCTAATAAATTCTAATCAAGTGGGCTTCTCCCAGAAGGTGTGTACAGCAAGGATGATTGTGGTAAACTAAAAAGCAAATACTAATATCATACACGACGCTCCAAGCAAAACACATATCATGTGGCGAATAAAAATATAGCTCCAAGTAAAGTTACCAATGAACGAAGACGAAAGAGGGGATGCCTTCCGGGGGCATCGCCAAACTTAGGCTTTTGGCTACTCTTGAATATCTTGGGGTGCCATGGGCATCCCCAAGCTTAGTATTTTGCCACTCCTTATTCCATAGTCCATCAAATCTTTACTCAAAACTTGAAAACTTCACAACACAAAACTCAACAGGAAATCTCATAAGCTCCGTTAGTGAAAGAAAGCAAAACCACCACATAAGGTACTGTAATGAACTCATTCTTTATTTATATTTGTGTTAAACCTACTGTATTTCAAGTTCTCTATGATTCATACTGTTGGGATCTACGGTAGGGTGCGTCAACTGCAAATTAAAATTTCCTACGCGCAGAACAACCAAGAACATGCTACGGGAGATGGATCACAGTTCGTTACCACTAGACGCGCAGTGCCGTGCAACGGAAGTAGAGTTGAGGCAGCGCGTCCGCGTGGATCGTCTCCTCCTCGTCCAATCTCCCTCGAACAGTCGGTCGTCCAATCCCACATACAAGTTCACCGGAGCGGCGCAAGTGCATCGCCTCTAACGGTATCCGCGCGTGCAGGAGGAACACCGTGCGGCGGACTGCTAGGTCCGATCACACAGTCGGCGGTGAGTGGAGGTGTCTATTCGCAACACATGCAAACCCTAGTCGCAGCGCTGAAGCGATCAACTACATGAGTGTGCCGCACCTCCACTTTATATAGGCGTCCGTCGCAGGCTCAACACTTGGGCCTCGCACGGACCCTAAAGCCCAAAGTCTACTCGGTCACATTCCTAGTCCAGTTCGGATCACATCCGACTAGTGTCCTACGAATCGACCTTGTAGGTTCCTTCCCTTAAGCGCGCGACCCCTTAGGTTCAAGTCAGCTTGGTCACAGTTCGGATCACCTCCGACCTGCACGGTTGGTAGCGGCCTCTAGCAAGGCGTGCCGACCACCAAGTAGACTATGAAGCTAGTTAGGCGAACCTATACAACATGTCACACTTCTATTCCCTTTGCCACACGATATATGTTGTCGGGCTCAAGGCGAGATTGTCATCCTTGTGCTAGCCCGACCTCTTTCTCGTTCCAGTGATATCAACCACAAACCGAATTATCTCATAATCCTGTCGCATGGCCATGCTTATCCTGGTCGGATCACATGAGGGGCCCAGAGTATATCTCTCATGATCGGAGTCGCAAATCCCATCTTGCTCGACCATGTCTCGCAGCATGGGACTGGACAAAACCCGAAACCTACCTTTGTAAATACCCAGTCACGGAGTAGTGTTTGGTCGGCCCAAAGCAAGTCTGTCACCATCCCGAGTACATGCGTCAGCTCTGGTCTTAGGACATAGAACGTATGTTGTACTAGAGACTCACAGATGACATATCGCTGCGTCTCATAGCTGGGTCTATCCAACTCGGACCTTATCTCGACTCGGATCCGACTACGTCGAATCCGACCAGACCTTTCCAAGTCCATATTATCCGGTTAGCATCCAATGCTCCATGGCTAGTGAGACCAAGCCATCGACCGTGTCATATGCTAGTCTAGTCGGCTGCGCTTCCACACATCCCTTTCCACTAGGGACCTTTTAGGAAAGTCATCATACAATGCATAGTCCCACAAACAAGTCATGTACTTGCTGATACACATCATTCATAATGTCCAAGGACTATCTTTATTCATAAACACATATGAAATATCATCATACATGATTGCCTCTAGGGCATATTTCCAACACATACCATTTAATACTAGCCATAGATGCATCAAAATAAGCAAACAACACACGAAGGCAGAATCTGTCAAAAACAGAACAGTCTGTAGCAATCTGTAACCCACGAATACTTCTGGACCTCTAAAAATCCTACCAAAATAGGAAATCCTGGAAACATTGTCTATTGATCTACAGCAAAAAGAATCAATGCAAAAGCACGTTTCTGTGATTTATTGAATTTTTTTCTCGTGAGCACAAAGTTTCTATTTTTCAGCAGAATCAAATCAACTATCACTGTAGGTTATCCTATTGGTTCTACTTGGCACAACCACTATTTAAAACGTGAAAACACATATAAACAGAAGGTATATGCAAAATTTATTACTAAACAGGAACTGAAACAAAAAACACAAATAAAATTGGGTTGCCTCCCAACTAGCGCTATCGTTTAACGCCCCTAGCTTGGCATAAAAGCGAAGATAGATCTAAGTAGTGTCATCTTTGGCACTCGATTCATAAGTAGCTCGCATGATAGATTCATAAGGTAATTTAAGTTTATTTCTAGGAAAGTGCTCCATGCCCTTCCTTAATTGAAATTGGAATCTATTATTCCCTTCCTTCATATCAATAATCGCGCCAATCGTTCTAAGGAAAGGTCTACCAAGTATAATAGGGCAAGAAAGATTGCAATCTATATCAAGAACGATAAAATCTACGGGCACCAAATTTATATTTGCAACAATGAGAACATCGTTGATCCTTCCCATTGGCTTCTTAATGGTGGACTCCGCAAGGTCCAAATTTAAAGAGCAATCATCAAGATCATGGAAACCTAGAATATCACATAAAGTTTTCGGAATCGTGGAAACACTAGCACCCAAATCACACAAAGCAAAACACTCAAGATCTTTAATTTTAATCTTTATAGTAGTTTCCCACTCATCATTAAGTTTTCCAAGTATAGAAACTTCCAAATTAAGTTTTTCATCATAAGATTGCATCAAGGCTTCAACGATATGTTTGGTAAAAGCTTTATTTTGACTATAGGCATGAGGAGAATTAACAATGGATTGCAACAAGGAAATAGAACCTTCTAAAGAACAATTATCATAATCAAATTCCTTGAAATCCAAGATAGTGGGTTCAATGCTATTTAAAGTCATGACCTCTCCAATCTCACTTTTACCAAATTTAGCATTAAGATCTAAAAACTCCGAATTATTGGGACGTCTTCTAACTAAAGTTGACTCATCTCCAGTCCCATTATTATTAAGATTCATATTGAAAAACAAAGATCTAATAGGGGACACATCAATAACTTTAAGATCTTCATCATTATTTTCATGGAAACTAGAAGAACACGCTTTTACAAAGCAATCTTTCTTAGCACACAATCTAGCGGTTCTTTCTTTGCACTCGTCAATGGACACCCTCATTGCTTTAAGAGACTCATTGATATCATGCTTAGGGGAGTAGATCTAAGTTTAAGAGAATCAAAATCAAGCGAAAGTCTATCAACGTTCCTAGCCAAATCATCAACTTTGAGCAATTTTTCTTCAAGCAAAGCATTAAAATTCTTTTGAGAGATCATAAATTCTTTCACACTATTCTCAAAATCAGAGGGCATCTTATTAAAATCACCATAAGAACTATTGTAGGAACTTCCATAATTATTAGAGGAAATACTAGGGAACGGTCTAGGATTAAAGTTTCCTCTATAAGCATTGTTTCCAAAACTATTCCTACCAACAAAATTCACATCCATAGATTCATTATTCTCAATCAAAGTAGACAAAGGCATATCATTGGGATCAATAGGAGCACTCTTAGTAGCAAACAATCTCATAAGTTCATCCATCTTTCTGCTCAAAACATTAATTTCTTCTATAGCATGCACTTTTTTACTAGTCGATCTTTCGGTGTGCCATTGAGAGTAATTAGCCATAATATTATCAAGAAGTTTTGTAGCATCTCCTAAAGTGATTTCCATAAACGTGCCTCCCGCGGCCGAATCTAAAAGATTTCTTAAAGCAAAGTTTAATCTGGCATAAAAATTTTGTATGATCATCCATAAATACAAACCATGAGTAGGGCAATTGCGAATCATCAATTTCATTCTTTCCCAATACTGGGCAACATGCTCATGATCAATACTATTCTTAGGCAAAGATGAAAACCAAACTTTACCATGATCTCTAGGTGAAAACGGAAATAACTTCAATTTAACAATATCATTATCCATATCTTTGTTCTTTTTCATATCACACAAATCAACAAAGATGTTTAGATGGGTAGCGGCATCTTCACTAGTAAGGCCGGCGAATTGATCTTTCATAACAAGATTCAGCAGAGCTGTATTGATTTCACAAGACTCAGCATCATTAAGAGGAGCAATCGGAGTACTAAGGAAATCATTATTATTGGTCTTGGAGAAATCACACAATTTGGTATTATCTTGCGCCATGGCAACAAGTAATCCAAAACACAAGCAAACAGAAAAAGGCAAGCGAAAAAGAGAGGAGAAGATTGGGAAAGAGAGGGCGAATAAAACGGCAAGGGTGAAGTGGGGGAGAGGAAAACGAGAGGCAAATGGCAAATAATGTAAATGCGAGGGAGATGAGTTTGTGATGGGTACTTGGTATGTCTTGACTTGAGCGAAGACCTCCCCGGCAACGGCGCTAGAAATCCTTGTTGCTACGTCTTGAGCTTGCGTTGGTTTTCCTTGAAGAGGAAAGGGTGATGCAGCAATAGTAGCGTAAGTATTTCCCTTTGTTTTTGACAACCAAGGTATCAATCCAGTAGGAGGCTCCTCAAAAGTCCCACGCACCTACACAAACAAACAAAGAACTCGCAACCAACGCAATAAAGGGGTTGTCAATCCCTTCACGGCCACTTGTGAAAGTGAGATCTGATAGAGATAACATGATAAGATAAATATTTTTGGTATTTTTATAATATAGATTGGAAAAGTAAATATGCAAATAAAAGTAGATTGAAAGCTTATATGATAAAAGATAGACCCGGGGGCCATAGGTTTCACTAGTGGCTTCTCTCAAGATAGCATAAATATTACGGTGGGTGAACAAATTACTGTCGAGCAATTGATAGAAAAGCGAATAATTATGAGATTATCTAGGCATGATCATTTATATAGGCATCACGTCCATGACAAGTAGACCGACTCCTGCCTGCATCTACTACCATTACTCCACACATCGACCGCTATCCAGCATGCATCTAGAGTATTAAGGTCATAAGAACAGAGTAACGCATTAAGAAAGATGACATGATGTAGAGGGATAAACTCATGCAATATGATATAAACCCCATCTTTTTATCCTCGATGGCAACAATACAATATGTGCCTTGCTGCCCCTGCTGTCACTGGGAAAGGACACCGCAAGATTGAACCCAAAGCTAAGCACTTCTCCCATTGCAAGAAAGGTCAATCTAGTAGGCCAAACCAAACTGATAATTCGAAGAGACTTGCAAACAGAACTCAATCATACATAAAAGAATTCAGAGGAGATTCAAATATTTCTCATAGATAAACTTGATCATAAACCCACAATTCATCGGATCTCGACAAACACACCGCAAAAAGAGTTACATCAAATAGATCTCCACAAGAGAGGGGGAGAACATGGTATTGAGATCCAAAAAGAGAGAAGAAGCCTTCTAGCTAATAACTATGGACCCAAAGGGTCTGTGGTAAACTACTCACAACTCATCGGAGGGGCTATGGTGTTGATGTAGAAGCCCTCCATGGTCGATTCCCCCTCCGGCGGAGCGCCGGCGAAGGCTCCAAGATGGGATCTCGCGGATAAAGAAGGTTACGGCGGTGGAAATTGTTTTTTCTTGGCTCCATGGATGTTTTCGGGGTACGTGGGTATATATAGGAGGAAGAAGTACGTCGGTGGCCACCCGAGGGGCCCACGAGACAGGGGACGCGCCCTACACCCTCGTGGCCGCGATGGTTGCTTCTTGGCTTGCACTCCAAGTCCTCTGGATCCCTTTGTTCCAAAAATCACGCTCCCAAAGGTTTCATTCTGTTTGGACTCCGTTTGATATTCCTTTTCTTCGAAACACTGAAATAGGCAAAAAAAGCAATACGGGCTGGGCCTCCGGTTAGTAGGTTAGTCCCAAAAATGATATAAATGTGTAAAATAAAGCCCATATAAACATCCAAAACAGGTAATATAATAGCATGGAACAATCAAAAATTATAGCTACGTTGGAGACATATCAGTAGACCGTTAGAGTATCACTGTAGTCATGAGCATGATGTATGGCTGTAATCGTACTTGTCATGATGCGTAGTTTCATGTTCGAGGGTAGTAGACCCGCTGTGATGTTTACTTTCATGTTGGGACTATATATAATTATGTTGGAACTTTTTATTCGCCTTCGTTTCCATTCGCTGTTTTCTTCCGGGATGTGTCATTGGCTTTTCCCCCCATTTTGGAATTTTCTCATCATGGTTGCTATGTATTGGGAAAACAAAAAAAATAGGATGACGCATGGAGGCAGCAGCAGCCAAGCTTGTCAGGATGTCCATGTCCGTCGGTCTGCAAGACAGGCGGGACATTCCCCTGAGCCGTACCAGCCACCTCCGCTGCCACCGCGACATCCGCCTTCCACCGATCAGATCCTGTGAATGTTTGAAGAAAGAAGGAGTAGGGCGGTCACCGAACCCGTACACTTTGGCAACCCTTGGGGGCGGTCACCGGTACCCGTCAAATTGCTTGGGGCGATCTCCACAACCTAATTGGAGACCACCGACGCTTTCCCGGAGCTTTACACCACAATGATTGAGCTCCGAACAACTCCAACCGTCTAGGGCACCAAGGCACCCAAGAGGAACAAGCTCTAGGGTGTCCAAACACCCAAGAGTAACAAGCTCAAGGGTACCAAGCACCCCAAGAGTAATAAGCTTCTCAACTTGTAACTTCCACGTATCACGTGGAGAACTCAAACCGATGCACCAAATCCAATGGCAAGGGCACACGGATTGCCCAAGTCCTTCTCTGCCAAATCCCACCAAAGCAACTAATGCTAGGGAGGAAAATGAGAGGAAGAGCGAAAGAAGAACACGAAGAACTCCAAGATCTAGATCCAAGGGGTTCCCCTCACTTAGAGGAGAAAGTGATTGGTGGAAACATGGATCTAGATCTCCTCTCTCTTTTCCCTCAAGAACTAGCAAGAATCATTGGAGGGATTGAGAGTTCACAAGATCAAAGAAGGTCAACAATGGAGGAAGAACACGAGCTCAAGAGATAAGGTTCAATGGGTAAGAATACCCTCTTTTATAGGTGGGGGAAGATCCAACCGTTATGCTCACAACCCGCACAGAGCGGTACTACCGCTCCAAGGAGCGGTACTATGGCTAGGGCAGTAGTACCCCTTTGAAAAACAACAGCGAGGAGGCAAAAGGCGAGTAGAACCGCCAGAGTGGTACTACCGCTCGTCCACACGGTACTACCGCTCAACCTCACGGTACTGCCGCAAATGGTAGCGGTACTACTGCTTGCGAGCGGTACAAAAAAATACTTCCGTGCCTACACCCACAGGACTTGGGACAAGTTTTTTGGTCCGGAGCGGTACTACCGCTGTAGGAGCCGCGGTAGTACCGCTCTGGAGCGGTAGTAAAAAATTACATCCGCTCCAATTCGCGATAGTACCGCTGGGGCCTTTTCAGAACACCAAAACGGCCACAACTTTTGCAAACGGACTCCGAATTCGATGAAACCAAGTTTGTTAGAAAGCTAGCGACAAGGGCTAACACAATCTTGAAAGAAATATCAATAAGAATAAAAATAGAAAAGGCCCATAAGAAAATGGTGAGAACCCTTCCTCGGATAAGACCGGTAAAATCTCCAACACCGAAAACATCATAGAAGACGCATGCGAACTCCATTTTCGATGAACTCAAACTTGTCATCAAGATGACCATAAGCTCTAAGACTCATAAAGAGAACCAAACAAGAACCAAGAAACATGATGCAAGGATGCAATGGTTTGAGCTCTCTACTAACAATACGATCAAGCTACCAACTTGAGAGCCCTCCTTGATAGTACGGCAAACGATCCTATAACTCGGTCTCCCAACTACCACCACGAGACCGGTAAAATAGAAAATCTATCAAGGGAAAACCTTTTCCTTGCACATGGTCCACTTGAGCTAGATGATGACGATCTTGACTCCCTCAAGTTTTACTATCTTTCTTGATTGCGTTGGCTCGATGAAGACTAGATGATTGCTCCCCCATAGTCCACTATGGGTGAGCCACTCTTCGGCACATCTTCACAAGTACATTGACACCATAATGGATGGCAAGATTCAAGCACTTGATCTCTTCGTGATGCTCCACTTGAACTTGCACACGGCAATCTTGATGACAATCACCACTTGATGTCATCCTTTCCATGGGTTGTATGATATCTTCCTTTTGACGCAAGCCCATGGACACGTACCTAACCCCACATAGAACTCTACATAGACCATGGGTTAGTAAACAAATTGCAATGGACAATGCTTACCATACCATGGGATCACTTGATCCCTCTCGGTACATCTTCTACACTTTGTGAGTTGATCAACTTGATTCACTCTTGGCTTAGTCTTGATCAACTTGATTCACTCTTGACTTAGTCTTGATCAACCTTGAATCTTTCTAACTCTCTTCATTTGGATGATGTCTTGAAGGTAAACATGAATGATCACACAATCTTCTTCTTCAAGACATGCTTGCAATAAGCTCAACACTCATATGAACAATCTTTGGATAATTCCTTAATAGTGCCTTGGTCAACTCATAAACTCCTTGAAACCAACACATGGACTTCAAGAAAATCCTATGGACAAATCCTTCAAATATAACTCAAGACAACCATTAGTCCATAGAGATTGTCATCAATTACCAAAACCAAACATGGGGGCACCGCATGTTCTTTCAATATCCCCCATTTTTGTAATTGATGACAATCACTTTCAAGAGATATAATGAATTATGCATCACCATGCAATGCAACAACCACTAGTGCATGCGAATGAGATGCAAATGCTAAGGAACAAAACCAAAGCAAGAGGAGATAACTCTTTAAACTTCTCCACAAAACTCTCTGAAACTTCTCCCCCATTGGCACCGATTGCCAAAATGGGCGAAAATCTAAGAAGGCCAATATAAATTGTGGTCCTCCATAAATTGTGTATTTCTAAACAAGAGAGTGGAATGCAATACACATACCCAAAGGTAAATACTTGGAGGAACACAAACTATATTGAGGCACAAAGATTGCTAAAGAATGATATGCCACAAAGACATAACAAAGAGAGACACAAGCAATGAAGCAGTCAAAATATACCAATTGAAGCAAGTAATCAAAGGATATCAACTGAACCAACTAGATCAAGGATCCTATGAGCCACAAGAATAAATGATATTATGATATGAGCAGAGGAGTGTTCTAAAGAAACTGGAGAAGCTCCCCGTGATTTGTGCACAAATAAGAATATTTGTATTGGATACAAAGTGCACAAAATAGGATCATAGCTCCCCGAAATCAATAGAAACTCACAACCAGTGCAAGTGAGCATATAGGAAACAAGGACTAGCACTTGCAACAAGCAGATGGTTGAGCGACATGTAAAAGTGGCAACTTAAGAATAGGCTCAGCCAAAATGATGTGTGTGAGTCATGACAAACCACTTGAGAACACTAATATAAGGATGAGCATAAAGCATCAACATAGTCTTGGGTAAATGAGATACACGGTGCATGACATGTCCTCCCCACACACACCAAGCAAAAGGGTTCACAAGCACACTAAAAATGTAAAAAAGAATAACCAACACTTGTGACAACCCATGGTGAAGATAGAAGATGAAAGCCTCATCAAGACGAGGGATACCAAGATGGCAAAAACCTCATAGAGATAAGCATGAGGGAAATAATCTTCACCACGCAAGAGTGCATCAAGATGCAACGAGATAAGACACACACTCAAGGCAAAATCTTTCATGGAGCCACCAAAGAAAAAAACAAAAGAAAGACAAGGTGGACGTGAAAGAAAGGATATCATCTAGATATGCAATTTCTCTCAAGTGTATAAGATTCTAGGTAGACGAAATCATGATGATATATATCTACAAAGAAGGATGTACACCCGGAATAGTTACAACATGAAGGACCAAGATATCCAAAAGGAAGTCATAAATATACCAATAAAAAAATTTCTTGGAAGCATAGAACATGGCTAGATATGGTCTTATTGTATATAAATGAATTCCTACCACACAACCATCAAAGACATCACAACTAGCAACAAGAGATCATTGTTGGGATGCTTTGAGGAAGGAAACAAATATCACAAGAAAGAATGAATAACATGCCATGATACAACCTACACACGGTTGATGCAATAAATGTGTGCATGTAGTAGATGATGATACTTGTTATCGAGATAGCATTGGAAGGATGTATTAGAAACCAATTGAAGGTAGAAAGTAGTTCATTGATCATCCTAGCTTGACTCCAATAAGCACATAGTGACAACACCTTCCTTTTGAATGAGCCGAGTATCCAATGCATCTCCAGTTGTTCCTAGAACAACAACACAAACAAAATGGTACCCAAACTCATTGGGACCAAAGGGTTAGAAACATCAATGCATAGGACAATCTCCACATAAGTATGTGCAAATAGATATGAAAATGAATTTCATACATATCTCATCCGATTTGAGACTTGGTGGAGATTCCCCTATATATTGAGTCAAAGAAAGAAAGCATGCCACATAAAATACATGAAGTAAGCATGCATGCTCAAGACTTTCAAACCCCGAAACCAAAAGACAAAGAAATGCCAAATGAGAAGGATACCAAATGGAGAAATCGTCACTTGGAAGATATCGTTAAAGATAAATCAAGGAATGAGATATCCATTGATACACACTAAACTAAAGATGTCAAACTCCCAAAGATAGGATGGTTTCAAACAAACCAAGCTCTCAACAAAGTTTCATGATGGCACAAAGTACCAAAAAGAAATGGCTTGCCTTAAATCAAAACACACTTCATAAGGATCACAAGAAGAGTGTTCTAAAGAAAATATGATAGCTCCCCCACGAGTTGTGCATTATATAGGATTTGCATTTGAATACAAAATGCACAAGGTGGGATCACCACTTTCACTATATCTAGAAAACACTAGACAAGAACAAGAAATAAACAAGATCCACAAGTGGTAGGGAAGACAAGGGAGTTGACACAAACCTTGGCAAGAGAAAATGCAAATAAAAACAAAATCCAAAGTAAAGATGATCAACAAATTCTACCACACATAAGTGACTACCAATTGTCAAAGACAAGAAGTATTTGAAAATAAATCCCGGTGGTAGATAACAAGGACATCCAACATCATCTTCACAACAAACACAAGAAAATTGCAACTTGTAGAGCTAACATGTCACTTAGGAACAAGATAATTAATCATATCAACTCTAAGTGACAATATCTCAAATGTACACATTTTCTAGGCTTGTAATATGCACATAGCATATCACTCCCCCATAATGTGATACCAAAGAAAAGTTAACAAGAGGCAATAAGAGGATCCAACGAGAGATAATTAATGGACTATTTAGAATTTGAATTTCTCATGAGAAGACATACCACATAGCGACTAGATAATCTTGAAATATCAATACTAGATGGTATTACTCATGTACACGCAATTATAGGATTGTGAGGTGTACAACCCACATCACTCCCCCATAATGGGATATTCCATTAATCTCTCACAAGAGCCAACTAGGGTACAAACAAGAAGCATAAAGGCTCAACGCACGACACACACGTACATGATGTGCAAACCAACACACACATACTTGATTGCTCAAGAAAAGCAAGCTGGAATCACAACATATACAAACACAAGCAAGGAACAAAACCAAAACATGCAAGGGTGCAAGTAACTTTCAATGTAAACAATTTAAGTACAAGTTACCGCTAGGAGGCACATTGGATATAAGATAGAAACTTGATAATCCAATTGACTTGGCTTGAGACAATAAGAATGATGAAGTCCCCTTAATTCTTCATAATGTAGCCAAGTCTCCAATGCCCTCCAACAACACCTATTGATCAAGTTTGAGCTTGTTGGTACCCAACCAAGTTGGGTCCTAAGAGGTTAGTCACAATAGGCTTGGCTACCCAAATGGCTCTTTTCTTGACGCCACTTTGAGTACCAACAATTTTGGCAAATACATTGCCAACCTTATCCTTCCTAAGAGAATAAATATCATCAATAATAATTGGGTTGGATAAGTTACCACTAGTGCATGAAGAAGTGACGTGACCTTTCTCACGACATAAGTAGCAACGTCTACTCTTCACTTTCTTCTCACTTGATTTTTCCACAAGAGAAGCATTAACTTGAGTCTTCTTGGGAAGTGGCCTTTCTTAAACTTGAGGTTGAGCATGATATTCAACTTGTGGCCTCTTCCCTTGTTGCTTGTCCCTAATGGCCTTCTTCTTCAATGGGCAAGATCTAACATGATGCCCTTCAATTTTGCACTTGAAGCAAATAATCTTGGCCGAATTCTTGACTTGTTCTTGGCCCTTCTTCTTGTTCAACTTGGACTTCTTCTTCTTGTTGGAGTTGAATCCAAGTCCACCTTTGTCATCGGGGATTTTTGCATACTCAAGATATTGTTGAGTGTGGCCTTCCCTTCATGACACTTTTCCAAGTCTTTCTTCAAGAAATGACTTGTGCCTTGAGCTCTTTGATTTCCTCTACATGGTTAGTCTCAATGCAAGCACTAGAGGAAGTATAAACTTCATCGTGAGAGCAACAAGGCAAGGAAAGCAATTCATCACAAGATGTACCAATGTTATGCATGGATGAATCATGAGGACTAGCAGAAAGCAATATAGCATTTTGACTAAAAGTAGTGCTAGTATCCACATGAGGCTCACTTGATGTTACCTTAGCAATCATGGCCTCATGAGCTATCTTTAGCACATTATGGGATACTAGAAGATCATCATGAGAGCTTGAGAGCTTTTCATGGCTTTCTTCCAATTACCCATAATTGATAGATAGCAACTCAAGTTGAGCCCGTAGCTCAACATTCTCCTTCAAAATGGATGCTTGACAAGAAATAGAGTTAGTAGCACAAGCATCATCATTGACAACAAGAGGAGAAGGAAACTTGGCAAGCTATTTCAAATAGGAAGCTTTAAGTTGACCATGAGACTCGGTGAGTTTGATGAGCTCACTCTTAATGACCCTAGAACCATTTTCGAGTTGCTCAAAGTCCTCAAGGAGTCTATCATGAGCAACTTCAAGCTTAGCATTTTTAGTTTTGAAATCATTGGTCACCTCAACAGCTCTATCATGAGATTCCCTCACTCTAGATAATTCTAGAGCAAAAGTATCCTCAAGAGATTCGGAGGTGGTTTGTTCATGTTCAAGAGCTTGAGATAGCTCCCCGATCTCATTTGCGTAATCACACTAATGAGCTTGCATTTTCTCAATGGTGACCTCATGCTACTCTAGATGAGATTCCAACTCCTCAATGTATTTCTTGCCATCAATGGCAATGGACATTATTTCCATGAAGTTGGAACAAGCAATTTTATTTTTACTAAGAGCTTTAAAAATCATTCCCCCCTTAGTTTTTAACAAGGCAACATTATCAATCTGTGCATCATTATCCTCATCACCATTAGCATCAACATCATCATCAAGAGACATATTGGGGTACAAAGAAGTAGGTACCTTTGACGCCTTAGCCATAAGACAAAAAGCAATAGATGATGATGTAGGATCCCTTGAGGCACCATTGAACACCACAACTTGTTCCATGGAGTGTCCGGTTTCCTCTACATTGTTAGCACAACAATTCGAGGAAATAGATGCATTTTTATCATGGCAACAAGACATAGAAAGCATATCATCATGAGATTTAGTCAAGCAATTTCTACATGATATTCTAGGACTATCAACACAAGCATGTGAAACATTTGGAGTGCTCGAAGTGTTAAAGTCCAAAGAAGGAGCATTGCAATAAGATATTGATGAAGAGTCACCAACGACTAGCACACTATCATCATTGCAATGACCAACACTACTCACCATATCATTACCTTGTGGCAATCCACATGTAGGTGAAGTAGAAGAAGTTGAGAAGGCAACACCGCCATAAAACTTGGACACACCATATTTATCTTGAAGCTTCGTCCACAACTCATGAGCATCCCGAAACGGCATGAGTTGAAATACAACTATATTGCTCAAAGCATCGAAAAGCACATTAGAAGCTTGACCATTGAGATAAGAGTTTTTCTCATCCTCTAAATATAATATTTGGGGATCCTTTGGAGGAGAAAAACCCATATCTACAATCCGCTCTAAATTTGGGTCCATGACCCTAAAGAGATTAAGCATGAGAATTACCCAAACATCAAAATTTGTGCCATCGAAACTAAGAGTGTCAGAGAATCCTAATCCCCTAGTCGACATCTTTACTCTCTAGGCGGTTAAGCCTAACAAGGAGAGACGAGGCTCTGATACCAATTGAAAGATCGTGGATGTCGCCTAGAGGGGGGGGTGAATATGCGCTTTAAAATAATTATGGTTTAGGCTTGAACAAATGCGGAATAAACCTAGCGGTTAATTTGTCAAGCACAAAACCTACAACAACTAGGCTCACCTATGTGCACCAACAACTTATGCTAAGCAAGATAAGTAACTATGTGATAGCAAGATATATGACAAAGAACAATATGGCTATCACAAAGTAAAGTGCATAAGTAAAGGGCTCGGGTAAGAGATAACCGGGGCACGCGGAGACGATGATGTATCCCGAAGTTCACACCCTCGCAGATGCTAATCTCCATTTGGAGCGGTGTGGAGGCACAATGCTCCCAAAGAAGCCACTAGGGCCACCATAATCTCCTCACGCCCTTGCACAATGCAAGATGCCGTGATTCCACTAAGAGACCCTTAAGGGCGGTCACCGAACCCGTACACTTTGGCAACCCTTGGGGGCGGTCACCGATACCCGTCAAATTGCTCGAGGCGATCTCCACAACCTAATTGGAGACCTCGACGCTTGCCCGGAGTTTTACACCACAATGATTAAGCTCCGAACAACTCCAACCATCTAGGGCGCCAAGGCACCCAAGAGGAACAAGCTCTAGGGTGTCCAAACACCCAAGAGTAACAAGCTCAAGGGTACCAAGCACCCTAAGAGTAATAAGCTTTTGAACTTGTAACTTCCACGTATCACATGGAGAACTCAAACCGATGCACCAAATCCAATGGCAAGGGCACACGGAGTGCCCAAGTCCTTCTCTCCCAAATCCCACCAAAGCAACTAATGCTAGGGAGGAAAATGAGAGGAAGAACGAAAGAAGAACACAAAGAACTCCAAGATCTAGATCCAAGGGGTTCCCCTCACTTAGAGGAGAAAGTGATTGGTGGAAACGTGGATCTAGATCTCCTCTCTCTTTTCCCTCAAGAACTAGCAAGAATCATTGGAGAGATTGAGAGTTAGCAAGCTTGAAGAAGGTCAACAATGGGTGAAGAACACGAGCTCAAGAGATAAGGTTCAATGGGGAAGAAGACCCCCTTTTATAGGTGGGGGAAAATCCAACCATTATGCTCACAGCCTGCACAGAGCGGTACTACCGCTCCAAGGAGCGGTACTACCGCTAGGGCGGTAGTACCCCTTTGAAAAACAACATCGAGGAGGCAAAAGGCCAGTAGAACCGCCAGAGCGGTACTACCGCTCGTCCTCACGGTACTACCGCTCGACCTCACGGTACTACCGCAAATGGTAGCGGTACTACTGCTTGCGAGCGGTACAAAAAAATACTTCCGTGCCTACCGCCGCAGGACTTGGGATGAGTTTTTTGGTCTGGAGCGGTACTACCGCTGTAGGAGCCGCGGTAGTGCCGCTCTGGAGCGGTAGTAAAAAATTACATCCGCTCCAATTCGTGGTAGTACCGCTGCAGCCTTTTCAGAACACCAAAACTGCCACAACTATTGCAAATGGCCTCCGAATTCGATGAAACCAAGTTTGTTGGAAAGCTAGCGACAAGGGCTAACAAAATCTTGAAAGAAATATCAATAATAAGCAAAATAGAAAAGGCCCATAAGAAAATGGTGAGAACCCTTCCTCGGATAATACCGGTAAAACCTCTAACACCGAAAACATCATAGAAGACGCATGCGAACTCCGTTTTCGATGAACTCAAGCTTGTAATCAATATGACCATAAGCTATAAGACTCACAAAGAGAACCAAACAAGAACCAAGAAAAATGATGCAAGGATGCAATGGTTTGAGCTCTCTACTAACGATACGATCAAGCTACCAACTTGAGAGCCCCCCTTGACAGTACGGCAAACGATCCTATAACCCGGTCTCCCAACTACCACCACGAGACCAGTAAAATAGAAAACCTATCAAGGGAAAACTTTTCCTTGCACATGGTCCACTTGAGCTAGATGATGACGATCTTGACTCCCTCAAGTTGGACCACCTTTCTTGATTCCGTTGGCTCAATGAAGACTAGATGATTGCTCCCCCATAGTCCACTATTGGTGAGCCACTCTTCGGCACATCTTCACAAGTCCATTGACACCATAATGGATGAAAAAATTCAAGCACTAGATCTCTTCATGATGCTCCACTTGAACTTGCACACTGCAATCTTGATAACGATCACCACTTGATCTCATCCTTTCCATGGGTTGTATGATATCTTCCTCTTGACGCAAGCCCATGGACACGTACCTAACCCCACATAGAACTCTCACATAGACCATGGGTTAGTACACAAAGTGCAATTGAAAATGCTTACCATACTGTCGGTGTCCAAACCGGCGGATCTCGGGTAGGGGGTCCCGAACTGTGCGTCTAGGCGGATGGTAACAGGAGACAAGGGACACGATGTTTTACCCAGGTTCGGGCCCTCTTGATGGAGGTAAAACCCTACGTCCTGCTTGATTGATATTGATATTGTGGATGTTTACAAAAGTGGATCTACCACGAGATCAAGGAGGCTAAACCCTAGAAGCTAGCCTATGGTATGATTGTAATGGTTGTTGTTGTGTCCTACGAACTAGAGCCATCCGGTTTATATAGACACCGGAGAGGGCTACAGTTACATAGAGTCGGTTACAATGGTAGGAGATCTACGTATCCGTATCGCCAAGCTTGCCTTCCACGCCAAGGAAAGTCCCATCCGGACACGGGACGAAGTCTTCAATCTTGTATCTTCATAGTCTTGGAGTCCGGTCGATGATGATAGTCCGACCGATGATAGTTCGGCTGATGATGGTAGTCCGGCTATCCGGACACCCCCTAATCCGGGACTCCCTCAGTAGCCCCTGAACCAGGCTGCAATGACGATAAGTCCGGCGCGTATATTGCTTGGCATTGCAAGGCGGGTTCCTCCTCCGAATGATAGAAGATTGTGAACACCAGGATAGTGTCCGGCTCTGCAAAATAAATTCCACATTCCACCGTAGAGAGAATAATATATACACAAGTTCAATCTGCTGACGTTTTTTGCGGCATGACGTCACGCCACTACCAAGCCATTACTTGAATCGTTTTTTACTCTACCACCTCAGCGCATTTAGCGAAGCGGTTTCCTTGGCACGTCTTGTCGAAGCAGAGATCATGTTCCCCCTTAATCCGGGATTCTCATCAATACGGACGTGGGTAACCCAACCGCGCCCGTCGCCACGCCCCCTTTATCGAAGGCGAGTCCCAAACGGTCATGGAGACGGCTCTCAGTATTCTCCCTCTTTATAACGGGACCAAGTCTCGTTTCTTTTCTTCAATCCTCCATCGAATCCTCTCCCCGCTCCAAGTTCCAGCACCTAGAGCTCCAGATTCGAGCGCTTTGGACCTTCAACGATGTCCGGTTCTGACCTCCAGGGCCGGTGGATGCCCTCCTCCGTCATGGAGGAGGACGTGCTAAAGCTGCGGGAGGCCAAGTACCTGGCTTATGAGATTTCGCATAGGTTGCCTGCCGAAGGGCAGGTCATCCCCACCCCCGAGCCCGGCGAGTATGTCATTTTTGTATCCCACCTCCGTCGGGGTTTAGGCTTCCTGATGGATCCTTTTGTGAGAGGGCTCATGTTTTACTATGGGTTGGAATTCCACGATTTGGCTCCGGAGTCCATCCTCCATATTTCCGCATTTATTGTCGTCTGCGAAGCCTTCCTCCGCGTCACCCCTCACTTCGGCTTGTGGCTGAAGACCTTCAATGTGGCGCCGAAGGTGATCGGGGAGCATCAAGCGGAGTGCGGCAGGGCCGCCATAAGTAAAAGGGCCGATGCCCCGTGGCCCACTGGCTCCTTCCAAGAGGAGCTCGGCCCGTGGCAGCAAGAGTGGTTCTATATTACCGTTCCGAGGGGCCGCAGACAAAAGCCGCCGCCCTCATTCCGCCCAGGACCTCCACGACGGTTGATGTCGTGGATCAACCAAGGGCTCAACTGGGGGCCGTCAAAGGACGTGCCCCTACTGCAGAGCCGGATTCGAGATCTCCAAACGAGGGAGGTTGATATGGTGGTGGTAATGCAGGTTATGCTGATTAGGCGTCTCCCGCCCTACAAACGCCGCCCTCTCCGGCTGTGGGAGTTCAACCCGGAGGGCCCACGGATTCTTCAACACTTCATGGGTATGACACCCCTGGAGATGTACAAATTATTCTTCGGATCGCAAGAGGCGCATTCGGAATTGACCGAGGATGCTGGCCTAAGCTGCAATCGCCTGGATACTCAAGTAAGTAGTTCCAAGTCCGGACATACCGTTTGTTTGCCTTTCGATGATTCGCCTTATGACCAACTTCCTTCTAAATAGGAGTGGATAGCGGAAGCAAAATTGATATGGTGTCCGGCCCCCCTCCCCAAGACCGCGCCGGATTCCGTGCTGGTCCGGATGCTTGAGGTTGCGCCTCCAGAGGAAGGCGAAGGGGAAAGCAGGAAAGCTACTGCCTCGCCTAAGGAGGCTCTTGAAAGAGGGGGGATCGAGAATCCCTCCCTCCAAGGGGAGAAGAGGACTGCCTCCGAGGACCCGGGGGCAAAAGCCCCTAAACGGGGGAAGAAACCTTCGCCAGAGGGTCCTGCGTCCGGGGAGGCCCCGTCCGCACAATCTCCCTTAAAGAATCAGCCCTCCAACGAGCCGTAAGTAGAAAGAAAGGAGTTTTATAATAAGGGACATTCCTATTTGTGCTTCTGAGGATAACTAAAGTTTTTACCTTGTAGTTCGGATCTCCGTCCTTCGCAAATGAGCTCGTCTTCGGGGGACCTTCATCCGTAGATGATGGGGAGCGAGACGCCTCCGTCCGGGGCGCCGTTCGATAGGGCGGACGAGCCTGAAGTGTCGTCACGAAGGGAGCCCCCTGGTTTGGCAAAGTCGGATAGTTCAGCGCCAATAGGTGTACGGCTGAAGGATCTGCTTGAGAAGGCGTCTATCTCAGAAGATCACCACGCATTGATGAGCATGGTGATTGAAAGGATTTCGTCCGCCGAAGGCGGGTTGCATAATGTCGTCAGGAGTTTGCTGGCGGGGTTTGAGGTACGTAAAAATGACACACCTTTTAACAGTTTTGCATATAGAATGCGCCCTGTATATATAGTAGCCCCTGAGACTCAGTAGGTTGTTGAAATCGACAGCGTGCCGAGGATCAAAATCGCAGGTTTAAATTTCCGCCGTGCCGATGCAGGTGGCGGGTCGTCCGAGGGCCAGCCGGACTGATGGAGTTGCTGAACTAAAGCGGCAACTCGCTGTTGCGTATGCGGACATCACGCTGGTCAACAGGCGACTTGATGAGCCGCAAGGTAAGTGTTTCTATGCGGTCACTGGGTAAGGGAGCCGAAGCCAGCTCCTTACAGCATGTGTGTGAAATGCAGATAGTGCCGCTGCTGTGGAGAGCCTTCGGACCGAACTTGCTCAAGCCAAGGAGCAGGCCAGAAGGAGTAATGTGGCGGCCTCGAGGGCGGCCGAGGAGTTAGCGACCGAAAGGGTCGCACACTGCCGGAGCAGGGAAGAGATGGCCGAAATGGCCGTAAAGTTAAAAGATGCTACCGACCGCAATGAGGCTCTTGGGAAGGAGCGCCTAGCGGGGCAAGAAGACCTGGGGAAGGCCACCGCCGAAGCCAAGGATGCCCACTCTGCAATGCGGGCTATAAAGGAAGAGCTGCGCCAGGCCGGAGATATTGTAGTAGGCAAGCCTTTTCTGCTGCGCCGAAGGTTTACGGATCCAAAGTATGCTCAGCTGGGCCAACTGTGGACCCTTATATGGACTTAGCAGCGAGTGCGGCGGATGCCGTTGTGCATTTTCGAAGCCAGAAGGATCACAAGACGGAAGAGCTGTTTTGGTCTCAATTCCATAGTCCGGAGTGTTCAGTTCCGCTGACCGACCGTTTGGCCGAGTGGGCTGAGCTAAATAGGTTGTCCGGGCTTGCTATGACAGATATAGTGACCCATGTCTGGCCGGATAGGCGCGAGCCGAAGAGTTACTTTGGCTTATTGCAGCAATTTCTTGGGGCGGTGCCGCATATCAAGGCGATGAAGCGGTCGGCCTGCATAGAGGGTGCGCGGATGGCACTCGCCCGTGTGAAGACACATTGGACAGAGATGGATGCCACCGCTGTTGCGACCCCGGGTTCGGACGATAACCGGTTACCCGTCGAGCACTATTTTGGCGAAGTGCTGCGTGGTGCTCGTGTAATAGAGTCGCAGTGCTCAAAAAACGTTACGTTCGAATGAATGTTTTTATGATGTAAAACAATATTTATGATGTAAGCGCCTTTTATACTTGTGTGTTCAAGTAATAGAATATCTCCTATGCGGCCGTTCATGTATACGTGTGTATAACCTAAAAGATGGCAGTCGTCGGCTTCAGCCCCCACGCACAAGGTGCGGGGGTCTTCGCAAAAAATAGCGCGTTTTCACACTTAATCCGACGTCTCGGTCCTGTAAAGGAGGTGGTAGCGTAGCAAACGAGGCAACCGGACTATAATGCTTTATCACTTTCACTTAGCCATGGAGTTCGAGGGTGGGGCTACGACATAGCCCCTGGGGGCACCGCGCTCTCCGAATTTGGGGCGCGTATGTGCCTGAACGGGAAACGGCCCTTCATCAAAGCGGAGGAATTCTAAACATTCCCATGGTCGATCGAGTGGTTGACCAGTGTCTCGCTGTATCATGACAGTCAGTTTTCGGCTTTCTCTACTGAGGTGCTCGCCCAGCCGAACTGGGGCACAATCGCAGTAGTTCTCCTGGTGCCGCGTTAGCCGGTGATACGGAACGTAAGGTAGCAAAACACAGGAGCCAGGCAAACCCAACATTTGACCAAAGACATGATTCGGAGCTGATGCATATAAGGCCTAACTCGAGACGCCGAACACTCCCGAAGGTGTTCGGTCTTTACAATAGCAGGCAAAACAATGCCCTAAGCCCCTTGTGTCCAGGTACGGGCAAGTTCTTCTGGCGCGGCCGATGCCAAAACGCCAGTCTCCACTCTGGTTATAATGAGAAACCAGGGGATTATAGCAACAAGAGACAGTAAGAAAGGTTTACATAGGGTCTTAGTCTGAAAAGAATCCTTGCAACGGGTCCCTACTGCACGTCTGCGCCTGTGTCTCCGTTGTGCCGTATCCTGGACGGGTGTGCACGCTGTTCATCTGTAAAAAGAGAGGAACTTAGTTTGAAAAGAAACCGTGCGAGAAAGTGCATAAAAAATTGAAATATAGATTAATAAAGTTGAGCCTATGCTAGCTCATTATGGCTTATATGTACAAACCCTTGTGAAGGGGTGTGCGGCTAGGTAGCCCCTAGCTTATTTATTCCGGACTTGTCCAGCCGTGTCCGGGGTCTCAGGCGACCTTTTAATGAAATGATGCCACGTGGACCGGGCATTTTAAGCGTAAGAGACGCGTAATGTGGTATTGCATTGAAGCGGACGAAAGCTTCCCGTCCCCGTGATGCTTGATAGCTACTTTTAAATGGGGCGACATGAAAGGTTAGCTTTTCTCGTCGGAAGTTGTCAGGTGACCCGAACACAACTTCTAGTAATAATGAACCTGTGCACCTGGCGTAAGGGCCTGGCGCCACTCCTTTGAAGGAAGTGCGGCTATGCCGAATTGTAGTAGGGTCTATCCCAACTTGCGGATTGTGTCAGGATATAGCAGGTTTGAGTCACTGCCGCCGTACATCAAAACCTGCGTGAATTGCAGTCCGTCTATTATGGGATCCAATATCAGGGCAGTCTATCCTGCGTTCTGGATACTTCTGGACTAATCCAGATGGTCAAAAGTGATTGGTTTTGACATCCAATCTCGGTGTTCCGCTGGGGTGGACCGTGCGACACTTGTCTTAGCGAGTGCCGTGTTGGTTTTCCGTACTATCACATGAAGCGAGTTTACTGTTTTGACTTCTTGTGGGAAAGTCTTTTGACTTCTGGTGCTCTGCTGGTGGGGTTCGTCATCCTCCTCGCTTGGCGCATCGAGCCCCTTGTGTCCGGCGTTGAGTCTGCCGCACTGTTTCAAAACCCAACAATTTCGGTTGGTATGGTTTGCAGGCCTTCCGGAGGTACTGTGGATTTGACATATCCGATCTAAAATTTTGTTTAAATTTGATAGCTCGTCGCTGTTGTCCTTAAGAGGCAGTGTTTTATTGTTTGGCCGTGAGCTTTTGAATCCGGCGTTGACCGCTGTGCCCTTTGGGCTTTTTTCTTTATTCCGGCGCTGATCTTTCCTGCGCCGTGATTTTCCGTTTCCATCTCTGATCTCGGATGTACTCGGGTCGCTGGTGCTGCATCTTGCTAGCCAGCTGTCTTCTCCTGCGCAAAAGCGCGTCATGAGGCTTGTTAGCGCGGCCATTGTTCTTGGCTTCTCTTGGCCGAGGTGTCTGGCGAGCCATTCGTCTCGGACGTTGTGTTTAAAAGCTGCTAAGGCTTCCGCGTCCGGACAGTCGACTATTTGGTTCTTTTTGGTAAGGAACCTGTTCTAGAATTTGCGCGCTGACTCTCTGGGCTGTTGGGTTATATGACTCAGATCGTCTGCATCCAGAGGGCGGACATAAGTCCCTTGAAAATTTGCTCTAAACGCGTCCTCAAGCTCTTCCCAACTTCCAACAGTGTTTTCTGGGAGGCTTTTGAGCCAATGCCGAGCTGGCCCTTTGAGCTTGAGGGGTAGGTATTTTATGGCGTGGAGATCATCTCCTCTAGCCATGTGTATGTGTAGTATGTAATCTTCTATCCAGACTCCGGGGTCTGTTGTGCCGTCGTATGCCTCTATGTTTATGGGTTTGAACCCTGCTGGAAATTCATGATCCAGCACCTCATCGGTAAAACATAGCGGGTGCACGGCGCCCCTGTATTTGGGTGTGCCGCTGTCTTCGAACATTTGTCGTGTTGTGTTACTTCCTGGGCCCCTCTTTTTTGGCCCGTAGATGGACCTAGTTGGGCCGTCCGTTTTCCCAGGATCATAAGTCGGCTTGTGTGCGGCGCCGCTTGTCGCTTTTGGCCTGTCATCTGGCCATCTATCCGGCCAGGCGACCTCTTTATTTTTTGACTGTGAGGGCTCTATGGCTTCCTCGTCAAATTCTGGCAGCAACTTGCGCTTCGGGTAGCTCTTTGTTTGATGGCCATTGCCATATTTGTCTGCGGTCTTGAGTACTTTTCTCCACTTCATTCTGAGTATGTCTTCCGCTGTTTTGAGCTTTCGTTTTTCCTTCTTCAAACTTCTTGCAGTGGCGACGAGTCTTTTGTGAAGGTTCTTATGCTCCGGTGTTGTGTCCGGACTGTTGATTGCTCCGTGAAGGGGTTGATTATCCGGTTCGTCCTGTTCGGATGGTTGCTTGGTTGTATGTTCGTCATCCGCTGGTTTGCCCTGCTCTATCGCTGGGTCGTTAGGAATGCTGCTTTGATCGAGGCGGGACTTAGGGCGGCGTCTACGTCGCCGTTTTGGTTGTTTATCGGCGGGATTATCCTCTGCCGCGTCCCGTTGTTCCTCGTTATCGCTTCCCTTTGGGGTGTCCACCATATGTATGTCATGTGACGAGGTGGCCTTCCAGTGCCCTGTAGGCGCTGGTTCTTGATTGTCTCCGGCATCGTCGTCCATACCGTTGATGTCTTGGGAGTCGTAGTTTAGCACGTCGGTTAGATCATCGATGGTGGCTACGAAGTGGGTGGTGGGTGGGCTCTGAATTTCTTCATTGTCCGCGTCCCGACCATCCTGGCCGTAGTTCGGCCAGGGCTCTCCAGATAGTGAGAGATGCTTCAGCGAATTTAAGATATCGCCGAAGGGTGAGTGCTGAAAGGTGTCCGCAGCGGTGAATTCCATGATCGGCGCCCAATCGGATTCGACTGGCAGGGGCGCAGGAGGTTCGGAGTCCGGCAGGGGGTCCGGCACCTCGGAGTCATGGTCTTTATGCGGGACAAGGTAAGTGTTCGGCTCCATCGCCATGGAAGTTGCAGCTCCCGAGGCGGTGTCCAGGCATCCGTCCTCGATCCGTGCGATCGGCTCCGGACTATGGGTCGGAGCAGATTCGTGTGCGGCCTCCAAGGTGCTGTCCGGCGGCAGAGTTAGGTCGTGCCCGTCGTGGCAGCGCGGCACGCTTGGCTGTGGCTCGGATCCATCGAAGATCAAGTCCCCGCGGATATCGGCCGTGAAGTTTAGGCTTCCAAACCTGACCTGACGGCAAGGGGCGTAGCTTTCGATCTGCTCCAGATGGCCAAGTGAGTTGGCCCGCAGTGCGAAGCAGCCGAATACGAAGATCTGTCCGGGGAAAAAAGTCTCACCCAGGACTGCGTCGTTGTCGATTGGGGAGGCCATCAAGCCTATCGGTGACGACACAGAGGAACTCTCAATGAAAGCACCAATGTCGGTGTCCAAACCGGCGGATCTCGGGTAGGGGGTCCCGAACTGTGCGTCTAGGCGGATGGTAACAGGAGACAAGGGACACGATGTTTTACCCAGGTTCGGGCCCTCTTGATGGAGGTAAAACCCTACGTCCTGCTTGATTGATATTGATATTGTGGATGTTTACAAGAGTGGATCTACCACGAGATCAAGGAGGCTAAACCCTAGAAGCTAGCCTATGGTATGATTGTAATGGTTGTTGTTGTGTCCTACGGACTAGAGCCATCCGGTTTATATAGACACCGGAGAGGGCTAGGGTTACATAGAGTCGGTTACAATGGTAGGAGATCTACGTATCCATATCGCCAAGCTTGCCTTCCACGCCAAGGAAAGTCCCATCCGGACACGGGACGAAGTCTTCAATCTTGTATCTTCATAGTCTTGGAGTCCGGTCGATGATGATAGTCCGGCCGATGATAGTTCGGCTGATGATGGTAGTCCGGCTATCCGGACACCCCCTAATCCGGGACTCCCTCACATACCATGGGATCACTTGATCCCTCTCGGTACATCTTCTATGCTTTGTGAGTTGATCAACTTGATTCACTCTTGACTTAGTCTTGATCAACTTGATTCACTCTTGACTTAGTCTTGATCAACCTTGAATCTTTCTAACTCTCTTCATTTGGATGATGTCTTGAAGTTAAACATGAATGATCACACAATCTTCTTCTTCAAGACATGCTTGCAATAAGCTCAACACTCACATGACCAATCTTTGGATAATTCCTTAATAGCACCTTGGTCAACTCATAAACTCCTTGAAACCAACACATGGACTTCAAGAAAAGCCTATGGAAAAATCATTCAAATATAACTCAAGACAACCATTAGTCCATAGAGGTTGTCATCAATTACCAAAACCAAACATGGGGACACCGCATGTTCTTTCATAAAGGCCCCAAGGTATCACACCCCGAGTATTTTGATTTCAATATTGATGAAGATGACTTGCTAGGTGATGATGATTTACTTGTTGATAATGCTAGTGATCAAAACTATGATGAAATTGCTATTAATCATGCTAATCAAGATGAAACAAATGACAATGATAAGGAGATTGAGTGTCTAACTAAAGAACTAAACACTCTTAAGTTAGCTCATGAAACTACTTTAGAAGATCATCGAGAACTTTTAAGAACTCATGAGAAGCCATCAATGATGATCTTCGTAAGAAAAGTTCTTCTTACATTACCAAGCGTTTACTCTTGTCTAATTACATGCCATAAGTAAAATCTAGCAACAAGAGTAAGAAAGATTCTTCTTCTAGTAGTAACAATAATCATGCTAAATCCAATATTGTTGCTTCTAGTAGTTCTCTTGATTCCACTAATGATTCTCTTAGCCAAGTTACACTTGAGCAAGAAAATAGCTTATTGAAGGGAATTATAGAGAATGGTGTTTACAAGAGCCTTGCCGGAAGTATGCAATTTGAAGAAATTGTACGCAAACAAGAAAGGCACCGAAAGAATCAAGGTGTTGGTTTTGAACGAAAGTTCAATGCCAATGGAGTTGAGTGGGAAGAAGATCAATATCCCAAGACAAAATTTGTTCCTCAACAGGAGAAGTACGATCCTACTTCCTTCAAGGGGACACAAGCCCAAGATGATCCTCCACCACAAGCCCACAAGCTAAAAGGCAAGGACAAGCTTCAAGAGGAGATTGATGCATTTGATGAAGCTCCAAAGGCCTTGGTTAAGTGGGTTCCCAAGTCCACCTCAAGTTCTACTTCATCAAGTACATCTACAACCCCAAGGATTCCCATCAAGATGATGTGGATCCCAAAGAAGAAGAACTAGAAAGTTCTTGAGGGTGACTCCACCAACATACTTCACTCATACTCATATTGGCAAGAACAAGTGCAACCAACTTCCACATCCCGCACTAGTTCAAGTAGTCACAAACCCTCTTGTTAGTAAGTCAAGAGACAAGGTAACATAATGCTTCCATGGACATCATCATGTGAGTGTACTTCACTCTATGTCTATGGATATCCTTCTTTGTTCCTTGTGGGACTAACCCATGTAGGTATTGAAAGTGCAACTCACTCCAATGGATTGCTCCTAATGATCTACATCAACATTGAGCATCCATATCTTCAACATCTACATGAAGTCATCATCGACAAAACCCAAGGTTAATTCATCCCTCTAAAAGGGGATATCACATCTAGGGGGAGCTTTACTCCACGAATTGAGTTCAAGCAACTCTAATGATGTGAACACAACAATGCTTTATGTAAAAGTGGTAACCCCACTTGAGCTTAAACGATGAGTATGACATATGACCAAATGTCCTCTTTTGACTCCTAAGTCAATATACTCATATATAGATGACCTAGTCATCGCCAATTGCTTAATAGATGCTAGAGTGTTTGTGCATGCTTTGCCACATATTTCATTTGCTATCTTATGGTGTGAGCATGTTGGTTGCATAGTTTTCTCCATTCGATGATATCCATTTGTTGTTTTGATTGTTTGGTCTTTGCTTCTGCCAAATGGATGGACAAGAATGCCTAAGTACTCCCGCTAGCTATCTATGCTAACTCTATTCATGCTGCATCACAAAGTTTGATCAAGTCAGATTCGAACCCTCTGGGTGGGGAGCACTCAGAGCCATCGATTCGTCATAGACTTAAACTTCCAAAACCTCTTGATGCATCTCCGTCTGACCGATTCATTCCTTTTGGTCACACCGAGTTCATTAAGTTGATCTAGGTTTCAATCTCGATGCAACCGATTTGAACACTTCGGTCTCACCGAGTTGCAGTAACCGCTTGCGAATCTGCATCTCGGTGCCACCAAGTTGTTGCACTCGGTCTCACCAACAAGGTCTGGATATATATACTCACGGGTTGAATTTTTGGAAATTCCTCTGAAACTCTTCACCTGCACTATCCAGCTCTGCCGACTTGAGGTCTCTGGATCGTCGCCTCCATCGTTAGTGTCCTCCTGCCGCTAGTCTCCGCCATCGTCAATGGGATCTCCTCCGCCGTTGTCATCGTAGCAAACTCACCGCCAAGTTAGGGTATGAGTTCGATCCTCTGTGCTTTCTCACTCCGATTCTTAGCACGAAGACAATGCCATGATTCTTGCCACGATTGAAACTATTCTATCGAGCAAAAACTTCCTTTGGATTAGTTTTCATTCAAAAATTTAGGGTTAGGTTTCCGCTGAACTCATCTCGGACTGACCGAGTTGTAGAAATCAGTCTCACCAATTTGGCCTAGGCCATTGCACTGTGATTTTCGGTCTGACCGAAACTCGCAAATCGGTGTGATCGAGTTCGGAAATTTGTGAAACTCTAGCAATATCGGTGTCACCAAATTGTGCCTCGGTTTGACCGAGTTCACTAGTTTAGACACTGAATGTTGCTTCGGTGTCACCGAGTTTAGCAAATCGGTAGCTCCAAAATGACTTCAGTAGAAAACTAAAACTAAGTTTTTGGCTCATTTGTTTTGCAAAATCTCTGCATTTTGTGATGCTCACCCACTCTATCTCATCTATATCTATTCACAGGGTCAACTTTCAGCTTGCAACATGTCTAACAATAGTGACAGCCAAAATATGTTAGAGTAACAGGTTCAGATGAGTGAGGGCACTGTTCCCTCTGAGAGCAGTCAAGATGATGGAAGCAGAAGCACTCCCAGCAACCTGCCAAAAGCTGCAACTAGGCAGAGGAAGAAGAAGACATCTGATTTTGAGGATGAAGATTTTGTGATCGATGAGGAAGTCTCTTTCAAGAGGAAAGGAGACAAGAAGGAAACTGGCACTGGTGCTTCTCTCAAGCCAGGATTGAAGACAAAAGCTCCAACAAGAAGAGTTCCAATGTCCAAAGCCAGAGCCTCAACCCAAGAAACCATTGTGTTCACTCTTGAACCCAAAGAGGCTGGTGAGGGAAAGACGAGAAAGGAGAGGGTCAAGAAGACAATGGCCAGAGTCATTGGGAGATCTTCAATGATCAGAGACCTAGCTTAAGATGAAGAGCAAGATGCACCTCCTACAAAATCTCAGAAGCTGATGGGGGATGCAATCAGATCAGGGGCTGCTCCTTCAAAGCCCAAATCTGCCCCCAAGGCTACTACTCAAGCCCCCAAGAGATCTACCAGAAACATTCCAGCTGCTGAGAAGAATAAGGCCCCAGTGCCTGAAGTGGAAAAAGAAGAAGAAGGGCAAGTACTCAGAAAGTTGAAGCCCAAGATTCCTGATCATGATGACACACATCCTGTTGCTGAAAATATGAAGCTCAAAAAGGATGCAGGTCTCAGGCTATGGAGGAAGGATGACCCATATGCCAATAGAAGGAGAACTATAGACTACAGGTTCCACACAATGGAACAACAAGACTTCTATGAGGTTGTGCTACTTGATAAGAAGCCTATAGTCAGTGACATGAGATGGGTCGACTCAGAGAACATTGACAGCAGTGAAGATCATTTCCCAGGAGTCCATAAGAGTTTCAGATCAACAGGAGTTGATGCATTTGTTGGCCAGAAGTTGACCAAATGGAATGATGAGTTGATCATGCAGTTTTACTCCACAACACATTTTTACCTTGATGGTAAAATTGTTTGGATGACAGAGGGTACCAGGTACCAATCAACTGTGGCTGAGTGGGCAAAGTTGATAAATGCCCCAGAAGAGCTTGAGGATGACACCGATGTATATGCTAAGCAGAGAAAGGGACATGACTCCATGGCACATACGTACAAGGAAATTCCAGCTGGTGCCTTGGACACCCACAAGTTTGGGTCTGTTTATTATCTGCTGCCAGGTCTACCAACCATCAACGCAATTCTCAGACACACTTTGTTGCCCAAGTCTAGAGATGACAGGATGATCAGCAAGCACTCAATAAATCTGCTGCATATGTTTGATGTGCCTGAAAAGTTCAAAGTGATGACACTGATTGTTGAGACAATCAAGAGGACAGCAGCAGACCAGAAGAGATCATGTGGCTATGCTCCACAAATTCATATGCTCATCAACTCCAAGATAGGCAAGGGCATGTATCTTCTGGACAAGGAACATCTTCCCTTGCTGCCAGAGTTTGAAGATAATGTGGTTGTCATGGATCCATCACATCCCACATCTTTGCAGGCTCAGGAGAAGAAAGAAAAAGCTAGAGCAGAGAAGGCAACCAAGTCACCCAGTGCAGAAGAAGCTTCTCAAGTATTCCTAAAATCCAAGCAAGATTAACTGGGCTATCTCATTCAAGCAACCTTGAGGAATGAGAAAGGGTTGGCAACCCTGACTCAAAACCAAGAGAGTCTAGAGAGGATCATTGAGACTAAATTTTATGATATAGACTTGAAGGTCACAGAGATTCAGACTGCAGTTGAGCAACTCCAGGATGAAGCAGAAGAGAGAAGAGGGAGAGCTACTACAGATGCTTTCAGAGAGTGCCAAGGGCACAAAGGTCTGAAGCTGTGCCAGCCATTGACACCAGGGTTACTACATCAGCACCAGCAGCTACAGCTTCTATTGCTCCTCCAGTTGCAACTCCACCAGCTCCTCAGACCTCTTCGGATGCATTCGTTGCAGGACTCCTCTCCGCGCCACCTTCACACTTGAGAGCTCCCGGAGATCGTGCTTAGAGCCACATAGCACTATGGATTTTCAAGCCTTTTGGTAACTTGTTGCCAAAGGGGGAGAAAGTGTATAGATCATAGGCTTCGAGAGAGAGATTGTTTGCTTATTTTTTGCTCTCTTGCTACTCCATTTCCTTTGCTTTGCTTGTTTGGTTGAAACAATGTTTTATGCTTGTGTGTGAGATACTTCTATGATCATACATACTTTAATGCTTGTGCTTAATGATGATATTCTATCTCTCATGTATGGTCATCCATATCTTATTTTGGTGATGAGTGCATATTTCATATCTTATTATTTTGAGCGCTCCACCAAGATGTATGTGACATGGAAGAGTGACCCATGATCCTAATTGGTTGTGCATTCTTTTTACTGCACATAATGAGTTGTATTAGATGACAATATCTGAATCTCTTTTCCTTTGCAGTGGTTCCCAAAGCAATTTACTAAACATTACCTCTCAAACTACATGATTGGTGGGCATGCAAAAGTTAAAGTATTTCTACCAGAACATGATGATTATCTATATGTTTCCATGAAGACCGTCAAGGGTGGGCGGTCGGCCATCACAAGGGGTTGGACTAGAGTTGTGCGTGCCTTCTGCATGGAGGAGGGAACAATATGGGCATTCCGCTTCACATTGTTTAGCAACCAGAATGTATTTCGCCTCTTTCTTTACCGTCTTTAATAGTACAAGTATACAACTGTGGTTCATCATTCTTTATTTGGTTCTTATGTAATTCTTGATGTGTACCTATGAATCGAATGATTCATTGGTTGTATGAACCTGATGGATATGAATAAAGCTATAGCATCCATTCAATTTCAATTTCAATTTGATACAACAACAATTAAATTATGGTGAAATTACGATCTCCAGGTTGTTACGGCACACACGGTTGGTAAAATACAAACGTTTGCGATATACACCATAATCCGAGACGGTTCAGAGAGAGGAAACGTGTGCAGGCGTGCACACAATTGCCGTTTCCAAAGCGTGTCCGATGTCAGACAATATCACAAACGGTGATGGCAAACTAACCGTTTGCAATAGTTTCCTTATCGTACACGATTTGCAACCATGAATTGTTTCTGATGAAGTATGTATCATAAACGTTGCACCACAGAATAGCGTGTGCGATAGTTGCCTTATCGTACACGATCCGCAACCATGAACTGTTTCTGATGAAGTATGCATCATAAATGTTGTACCACAGAATAGCGTGTGCGATAGTTGTCGTGTATGAGGATGTTACAATGGTCCGACGTTTCGTAATCCTATCCCACACTCGTACGACGATTAGCTAATCTTCTTAATTAGTTATCACATACGGTTTGTGAAAAGCGAATGTGTGTGATTGTATGCTTATCATACACATTCTACAATAGTGAACCGTTTGTGATGGGTCAGTCATCATGAACGTAGCACCACAGAATACCGACTGCGGTGGCAATGCGACCACAAATGAAAAGGAGTACTGTAGGGTCCCTATCATCGACGGTTTCTGGGTCGTGTGGGAAGGACCCCCTAATCGCTCACACTCACTAGGTGACGGTTCCAAATGCCATCGCGGAAAGGGGTTTAAAACCATTTGTATATCACCGATGCATACCAGTGCACTCTCGGTCCATTAGGCCCATGTAGTTGCCGGGAGGATGCCCGGAACCTCTTCCGGTGACCCGATACGCACCCGGTACCCCGGGAACACTTCCGGTGTCCGAATACTATCATCCTATATATCATTATTTACCTCTCGACCATTTCGAGGCTCCTTGTCATGTCCGTGATCTCATCTGGGACTCCAAACAACATTTGGTAACCAAATCACATAACTCATATAATACAAATCGTCATCGAATTTAAGCGTGCGGACCCTACGGGTTCGAGAACTATGTAGACATGACCGAGACACCTCTCCGGTCACTAACCAATAGCGGAACCTGGATGCTCATATAGGCTCCCACATATTCTATGAAGATCTTGATCGGTCGAACCGTTATGGCAACATATGTTATTCCCTTTGTCATCAGTATATTACTTTCCCGAGATTCGATCGTCAGCATTTTCATACCTAGTTCAATATCGTTACCGGCAAGTCTCTTTACTCGTTCGGTAATGCATCATCCCACAACTAACTCATTAGTCACTTTGCTTGCAAGGCTTCTTATGATGTGCATTACCGAGAGGGCCCACAGATACCTCTCCGATACTCGGAGTGACAAATCCTAATCTCGATCTATGCCAACTCAACAAATGCCTTCGAAGATACCTACATAGCATCTTTATAATCACCCAGTTATATTGTGACGTTTGATTGCACATAAGGCATTCCTCTGGTATCCGGGAGTTGCATAATCTCATAGTCGGAGGAATATGTATTTGACATGAAGAAAGCAGTGGCAATAAAACTGGACGATCATTATGCTAAGCTAAAAAATGGGTCTTGTCCATCACATCATTCTCCTAATGATGTGATCTCGTTCATCAAATGAAACACATGTCTATGGCTAGGAAACTTAACCATCTTTGATTAACGAGCTAGTCAAGTAGAGGCATACTAGGGACATGATGTTTTGTCTATGTATCCACACATGTAGCAAGTTTCCGGTTAACACAACTCTAGAATTAATAATATACATTTATCATGAAATAAGGAAATATAAAATAACAACTTTATTATTGCCTCTAGGGCATATTTCCTCCAGCTAGTCCTTGGGGGCACGTGCACGAAGACTTTCTGGCTATCATCGACAAGGTCAAGCCAGCTCCGGTAGAGGAGCGCCAAACTCATGATAAGGTACACAATAGGTCTGGTGCACAACATAGCATATTTTATAGAACCTATGGTTGAGGAATAGGGAATGACTTTCATTCTCTTTCTATTTTCTGTTGTGGTCAGGTTTTGACTCTTACTCAACTTTACACCTTGCAACACATGCAAGAACTCCTTCTTTGACTATTCCATTTTGAACTACTTCAAAATCTTGTCAAGGTATGTACTCATTGAAAAATCTTATCAAGCATCTCGATCTATCTCTATAGATCTTGATGCCCAATATGTAAGCAGCTTCACCGAGGTCTTTCTTTGAAAAACTTCTTTCAAACTCTCCTTTATGCTTTCCAGAAAATTCTACATTATTTTCGATCAACAATATGTCATTCATATATACTTATCAAAAAGGCTGTAGTGCTCCCACTCACTTTCTTGTAAATACAGGCTTCACCGCAAGACTGTATAAAACTATATGTTTTGATCAACTCATCAAAGCGTATATTCCAACTCCGAGATGCTTGCACCAGTCCATAGATGGATCACTGGAGCTTGCACATTTTGTTAGCACCTTTAGGATTGACAAAACCTTTTGGTTGCATCATATACAACTCTTTATTAATAAATCCATTAAGGAATGCAGTTTTGATATCCATTTGCCAGATTTCATAAAATGCGACAATTGCTAACATGTTTCGGACAGACTTAAGCATCGATACGAGTGAGAAAATCTCATCGTAGTCAACACCTTGAACTTATCGAAAACCTTTTGCGACAATTCGAGCTTTGTAGGTAGTAACACTACCATCACCATTTGTCTTCGTCTTGAAGATCCATTTATTTTCTATGGCTTGCTGATCATCGGGCAAGTGATCCAAATTCCACACTTTGTTCTCATACATGGATCATATCTCATATTTCATGGCCTCAAGTCATTTATCGGAATCTGGGATCATCATCGCTTCTTCATACTTCGTAGGTTCATCATGATCTAGTAACATGACTTCCATAACAGGATTATCATACCACTCTGGTGCGGAACATGCTCTGGTTGACCTACGAGGTTCAGTAGTAACTTGATCTGAAGTTTCATGATCATTATCATTAGCTCCCTCTCTAGTTCGTCTAAGCATCACGAGAATGGTTTTCTGTGATGAGCTACTTTCCAATTAGAGAGAAGGTACAATTACCTCATCAAATTTTACTTTCCTCCCACTCACTTCTTTTGAGAGAAAACTCCTTCTCTAGAAAGGTTCCATTATTGGAAACAAGGATCTTTCCTTCGGATCTGTGATAGAAGGTGTACCCAATTGTTTCCTTAGGGTATCATATGAAGATGCACTACTCCAATTTGGGTTTGAGCTTCTTAGTCTGAAGCCTTTTAACATAAGCATCGCTACTCCAAACTTTAAGAAACAACAGCTTAGGTTTATTGCCAAACCACAGTGCATACGGTGTCGTCTCAACGGATTTTGACGGTGCCCTATTTAACGTGAATGCAGCTGTCTCTAATGCATAACCCTAAAACGATAGTGGTAAATCGGTAAGAGACATCATAGACCGCACCATATCTAATAAAGTATGGTTACAATGTTTGGACACACCATTAATCTGTGGTGCTCCGGGTGGCGTGAGTTGTGAAACTATTCCACATTGTTTTAGATGAAGGCCAAACTCGTAACTCAAATATTCACCTCCATGATCAGATCATAGAAACTTTATTTTTCTTGTTACGATGATTCTCCACTTCACTCTGAAATTCTTAGAACTTTTCAAATGTTTCAGACTTGTGTTTCATTAAGTAGATATACCCATATCTGCTCAAATCATCTGTGAAGGTCAGAAAATAACAATACCCGCCGCGAGCCTCAACACTCATCAGACCGCATAGATCAGTATGTATTCTTTCCAATAAGTCATTGGCTCGCTCCATTGTTCCAGAGAATGGAGTTTTAGTCATCTTGTCGAAGAGGCATGGTTCGCAAGTATCAAATGATTCCAAAAGTCCATCTGCATGGAGTTTCTTCATGCGCTTTACACCAATATGACCTAAACGGCAGTGCCACAAGTATGTTGCACTATCATTATCAACTTTGCATCTTTTGGCATCAATATTATTAATATGTGTATCACCACGATTGAGATTCAACAAACCATTAACATTGGGTGTATGACCATAGAAAGTTTTATTTATGTAAACAGAATAACAATTATTCTCTGTCTTAAATGAATAACCGTATTGCCATAAACACGATCCTATCTTGTTCATGCTCAATGCAAACACCAAATAACATTTATTTAGGTTCAACATTAATCCCGAGAGTATAGGGAGTGCGCGATGATGATCATATCAATCTTGGAACCACTTCACACATCGTCACTTCACCCTCAACTAGTCTCCATTTATTATGCAACTCCTGTTTTGAGTTACTAATCTTAGCAACCGAACAAGCATCAAATACCCAGGGGCTACTATAAGCACTAGTAAGGTACACATCAATAATATGTATATCAGATATACCTTTGTTTTGCCACACTTCTTATTCGCCAAATATTTGGGGTAGTTCCGCTTCTAGTGACCATTTCCTTTGCAGTAGAACCACTCACTTTCAGGCTTAGGTCCAGCTGAGCTATTCTCCTCCATCTTGTAGGAAAAATACTTGCCAGAGGTCTCATACCTCTTGACACGGGCATTAGTCTGAAATACCAAATTCAGCTCTTGGAACATCTCATATGCTCTGTGGCGTTCAAAACGTCTTTGAAGCCCCAATTCTAAACCGTAAAGCATGGCGCACTAAACTATCAAGTAGTCATTATATCGAGCTTGTCAAATGTTCATAACGTCTGCATCTGCTCCTGCAATAGGTCTGTCACCTAGCGGTGCATCAAGGACATAATTCTACTGTGCAGCAATGAGGATAATCCTCAGACTATGGACCCAGTCCACATCATTGCTGCTATCATCTTTCAACTTAGTTTTCTCTAGGAACACATTAAAATTCAAAGGAGCGATAGCATGGGCCATTGATCTACAACATAGATATGCAAAAAGTATCAGGACTAAGTTCATGATAAATTAAGTTCAATTAATCATATTACTTAAGAACCCCCACTTAGATAGACATCCCTCAAGTCATCTAAATGATACGTGATCCAAATCAAATAAACCATGTCCAATAATCACGTGAGATGGGGTAGTCATCAATGGTGAACATCTCTATGTTGATCATATCTACTATATGATTCATGTTCGACCTTTCACTCTCCAGTGTTCCGAGGCCATGTCTGTACATGCTAGGCTCGTCAAGTTTAACCCGAGTATTCCGCATGTGCAAAACTGGCTTGCACCCGTTGTATGTCAACATAGAGCCTATCACACCCGATCATCACATGGTGTCTCAGCACGAGGAACTTTCACAACGGTGCATACTCGAGGAGAACACTTATACCTTGAAATTTCATTAAGGGATCATCTTATAATGCTATCGCCATACTAAGGAAAATAAGATGCATAAAGATAAACATCACATGCAATCAAAATGTGTGACATGATATGGCCATCGTCATCTTGTGCTTTTGATCTCCATATCCAAAGCAACGTCATGATCTCCAACGTCATCAGCTCGACACCTTGATCTCCATCGTAGCATCATGGTCATCTCGCCAACTATTCCTTCTATAACTATTGCTACTACTTAGTGATAAACTAAAGCAATTACATGGCGTTTGCAATTCATACAATAAAGCGACAACCATAAGGCTCCTGCCAGTTGCCGATAACTTTTACAAAACATGATCATCTCATACAACAACGTATATCTCATCATGTCTTGACCATATCACATCACAACATGCCCTGCAAAGAGAAGTTAGACGCCCTCTACTTTGTTGTTGCAAGTTTTACGTGGCTGCTATGGGCTTCTAGAAAGAACGATTCTTACCTACGGTACAAAAACACAACAGTGATTTATCAAATTTGTTGTTTTAACATTCAACAAGGACCAGCCGCATTCAAATTTGATTCAACTAAAGTTGGAGAAACAGACACCCGCCAGCCACCTTTATGCAAAACTAGTTGCATGTCTGTCGGTGGAACCGGTCTCATGAACATGGTCATGTAAGGTTGGTCCAGGCCACTTCATCCAACAATACCGCTGAATCAAAATAAGGGCCAGTTCTTTTGGGCGGCTTAAAAAATAAGCTGCCTCTCCCCAGCTTAAAAAATAAGCCACTCCCAAAATTTTTGGAGGCTTCTAGATTAGTAACCCCATAACTAGTTCAGAATCCCCAACGAATGAGAAAGGCGGCTTATGGTAAAAGCTGGGGAGGAGCCGGCTTATTTTTTAAGCCGACAAAAGAACTGGCCCTAAGACATTGGTGGTAAGCAGTATGACGATCACAGCCCACAACTCTTTGTGTTCTACTCGTGCATATCATCTATGCATAGACCTGGCTCTGATGCCACTATTGGGGAATGTAGCATGCAATTTCAAAATAAATTCCTACGCTCACGCAAGATCTATCTAGGAGATGCATAGCAACAAGAGGGGGAGAGTGTGTCCACGTACCCTCGTAGACCGAAAGCAGAAGTGTTTGTTAACGCGGTTGATGTAGTCGAACTTCTTCCCGTTCTGACCGATCAAGTACCGAACATATGACACCTCCGAATTCTACACATGTTCGGCTCGATGAAATCCCTCAAACTCTTGATCCAGCAAAGTGTCGAGGGAAAGTTGTGTCAGCATGATGGCATGGTGACGGTGATGCTGAAGTGATCCACGAGGGCTTTGGCTAAGCACCACGTGAATATGCCTGGAGGCGTACACTGTGGAGGGGGGCGCCGCACACGACTAGGAATCAATTTTGTGTGCTCTAGGCGCCACGCCCCCTTCATATATATAGGTGGGAGGGAGAGAGGGTGACCAAGTAGGAGGAATCCTACTTGGGGCCCTAATCCTATTCGCCCCCCTTACCATAATTCCCGAAGGGGGAAGGAAAGAGGAGGGGGGAGAAGGAACGGGGAGGCCGAATCCTTCCCCTTCCTTTCTCTCTTATCCTCTTTCTTCCCCCTCCTCTATTTCAGCCTACATGGGGCACACCAGCCTCTTAGGGCCTGGTTTGTCCCACTCTTGGCCCATTAGGCCCATGTAGTTGCCGGGGGGATACCCGGAACCTCTTCCGGTGACCCAAAACGTACTCGGTACCACCTAAACACTTCCAATGTCCAATACTATCATCCTATATATAAATCTTTACCTCTCGACCATTTCGAGACTCCTCATCATGTCCGTGATCTCATCCGGGACTCCGAACAACATTTGGTCACCAAATCGCATAACTCATATAATACAAATTGTCATCGGATGTTAAGCGTGCGGACCCTACGGGTTCGAGAACTATGTAGACATGACCGAGACACCTCTTCGGTCAATAACCAATAGCGGAACCTAGATGCTCATATTGGATCCCACATATTCTATGAAGATCTTTATCGGTCGAACCGTTATGACAACACACGTTATTCCCTTTGTCATCGGTATATTACTTGCCTGAGATTCGATCGCCGGTATCTTCATACCTAGTTCAATCTTGTTACTGGCAAGTCTCTTTACTCGTTCCGCAATGCATCATCCTGCAACTAACTCATTAGTCACTTTGCTTGCAAGTCTTCTTATGATGTGCATTATTGAGAAGCCCAGAGATACCTCTCCGATACTCGGAGTGACAAATCCTAATCTCGATCTATGCCAATCCAACAAACATCTTCGGAGATACCTGTAGAGCATCTTTATAATCACCCAGTTATGTTGTGACGTTTGATAGCACACAAGGCATTCCTATGGTCTCTGGGAGTTGCATAATCTCATAGTCGGAGGAATATGTATTTGACATGAAGAAAGTTGTAGCAATAAAACTGAACGATCATTATGTTAAGCTAACAAATGAGTCTTGTCCATCACATCATTTTCCTAATGATGTGACCCTGTTCATCAAATGACAACACATTTCTATGGCTAGGTAACTTAACCATCTTTGATTAACGAGCTAGTCAAGTAGAGGCATACTAGGGACACGGTGTTTTTTCTATGTATCCACATATGTATCAAGTTTTTGGTGAATACAATTCTAGCATGAATAATAAACATTTATCATGAAATAAGGAAATATAAAATAACAACTTTATTATTGCCTCTAGGGCGGCATATTTCCTTCAGCTGGTCCTTGGGGGCACGTGCACGAAGACTTTATGGCTATCATCGTGTCGGTGCAACAGACCTAGGGCCTGTTGACCTGACTGTGCACAGGCAAAAGATCAAGATTAAACCACGAGAACCAAAGACAAAGATACTCGAAGGACCAGCTAATAGATTAGAAGGAACTGAGGCTAAAGCAGAGGAGCCAAACATCACCAAGGAAGAGGCCTCCCTTGCCAGGGAGGCGAGCCCGGCAAGGGGCAAGGCCACCCCAGGAAGAAGAGGACCAAGGCGTCCCGGCAGGGCCTACCGGGACTCGCGGAGACCAGGTCACTCCACCGACTGCTCCCCCATGACCCACGTCATGGGTCAGTGCAGTGTCAAGACGCGGGATGATTAAGTGGCAGCCATTCGCCACATGGCGGCCACTTCCTACCAAGTGACCCACAAATGACACCCGTCCAGAGACATGTCAAGCGACCAGGCATGGAGCTGGCAAATTAGCCTGGCAAGGCTTGCTAGGCGACCAACGACATGACACTAAGCGGTGTATTAAATGCACCCTGTCAGCCTACAGAGTTAGGTATGATAGCACTGTTTGCTATCATATAAGTGTCTAATGACCAATTTGCCACTATGGTAACCCCTTGGACTATAAAAGGAGGCCCATGGCTATGATTAGAGAGGTTGGAAGGTTAGATCACTCACACCCCCGTACACGCGTTATCGCCACTGCCTCGAAGCTACCCTGTTGGCAAAGTGCAGTACACACCACCAACACCTTTTCCGAATCAATCCGCCAAAGGAGGAGTAGAGTTTTACGCCTTGCGGCGGCCCAAACATGGGTAAAACTGCCTGTGTGATCCCTGTCATGTTGCCTTGCGTTGTTCTGTTCTTTGTGCAACATGACTCCCCCCTGCCGAACCAGCAAGGAGTCGTCCTAGTCCCATAGGTGGTTGTGGTTTCCCGCGACATTTTTGGCACGCCGGGTAGGGGGGTCGCTTATGCGAACCTGAAGATGTAAGCAGTGCGTCATCTTCATCGCCATCTGCATCGTCGACAACGCCATCAACTATGGCGCCCAAGAAGAAATCAGCTCCTTCAACTCATCCGTCCACCTCGAAGGCTCCGCTACCCGCGGCCTCCAACGCCGCGGAGGGCGCGGAGACGCATGAGGGAGCGAATGCTGCGGTGGTGTGGCCGGAGTAGGTGGCACTGCCACCATCCCCCTTAATACGTCTCCAACGTATCTATAATTTATGAAGTATTCATGCTATTATATTATCCATCTAGGATGTTTTATATGAATTTTATGCTATTTTATATGATTTTTGGGACTAACCTATTAACCTAGAGCCCAGTGCCAGTTTCTGTTTTTCCTTGTTTTTGATTTTTACAGAAAAGGAATACCAAACGGAGTCCAATTGACGTGCCAATTTTGATGAATTTTTATGGACCAAAAGAAGCCCCAGGAGTGCAAGAGTTGGGCCAGAAGAGTCCCAGGCTGCCCACGAGGGTGGGGACCATGCCCACCCCCCTAGGGCGCGCCCCCTGCCTCGTGGACAGCCCGGAGACCCCCTGAAGTGAAACCTACGCCAAAAAATCCTATAAATACTAAAACTTCTGAGGAAAACAATAAATCGGGAGTTACGCCACCGCAAGTCTCTGTAGCCACCAAAACCCAATCCGGACCCTGTTCGGCACCCTGCCGGAGGGGGGATCCCTCACCAGTGGCCATCTTCATCATCCCGGCGATCTCCATGACGAGGAGGGAGTAGTTCACCCTCGGGGCTGAGGGTATGTACCAGTAGCTATGTGTTTGATCTCTCTCTCTCTCTCATGTTCTTGAGGTGTGACGATCTCGATGTATCGCGAGCTTTGCTATTATAGTTGGATCTTATGATGTTTCTCCCCCTCTACTCTCTTGTAATGGATTGAGTTTTCCCTTTGAAGTTATCTTGTCGGATTGAGTCATTAAGGATTTCAGAACACTTGATGTATGTCTTGTCGTGCTTATCTGTGGTGACAATGGGATATTCATGTGATCCACTTGATGTATGTTTTGGTGATCAACTTGCGGGTTCAATGAATCTATGCATAGGGGTTGGCACACGTTTTCGTCTTGACTCTCCGGTAGAAACTTTGGGGCACTCTTTGAAGTACTTTGTGTTGGTTGAATAGATGAATCTGAGATTGTGTGATGCATATCGTATAATTATACCCACAGATACTTGAGGTGACATTAGGGTTTTGGTTGATTTGTGTCTTAAGGCGTTATTCTAGTACGAACTCTATGATAGATTGAATGGAAAGAATAGCTTCATGTTATTTTACTACAGACTCTTGAATAGATCGAGCAGAAAGGATAACTTTGAGGTGGTTTCGTACCCTACCATAATCTCTTCGTTCGTTCTCTGCTATTAGTGGCTTTGGAGTGACTCTTTGTTGCATGTTGAGGGATAGTTATATGATCCAGTTATGTTATTATTGTTGAGAGAACTTGCACTAGTGAAAGTATGAACCTTAGGCCTTGTTTCCTACCATTGCAATACTGTTTACGCTCACTTTTATCGCTTTCTACCTTGCTATTTTTATAATTTGAGATTACAAATACCTTTATCTACTATCCATATTGCACTTGTATCACCATCTCTTCGCCGAACTAGTGCGCCTATACAATTTACCATTGTATTGGGTGTGTTGGGGACACAAGAAACTCTCTGTTATTTGGTTGCAGGGTTGTTTGAGAGAGACCATCTTCATCCTACACCTCCCATGGATTGATAAACCTTAGGTCATCCACTTGAGGGAAATTTGCTACTGTCCTACAAACCTCTGCACTTGGAGGCCCAACAACGTCTACAAGAAGAAGGTTGTGTAGTAGACATCAAGCTCTTTTCTAGCGCCGTTGCCGGGGAGGTGAGTACTTGAAGGTATATCTTTAGATCTTGCAATCGAATCCTTTAGTTTCTTGTTTTATCACTAGTTTATTTTATAAAAGAAAACTACAAAAAATGGAATTAAGGGTGCCTCGTATGCTTCACCTTTTTAATGTCTTTCGTGAAAATGATGGGAAGGAAAATTGTGCTCAAGTGCTAGAAGAAGAAGTCTATAAAATGTTTGGCATAAAATATTTGAATGATGAGCATGATTGCAATGTTGTTAGCATGAATTCCTTCAATATCCATGATGCTAATGATATACAAAGCCACAAGCTTGGGGAAGCTATGTTTGATGAATATGACATTTTTTGTCCCCCAAGTTTTGATGAGCAAATTTATTATGATGAAAGCATGCCTCGTATTTATGATGATTATTGTGATGATACGTATGCTATAAAGAATAATGATAACCGTTAAACTTGTCATCATGATTTTAGTTTTCCATTGGATTATGCTTCACATGATATTTGTTTCGTTGAGTTTGCTCCCACTACTATTCATGAGAATAAATTTGCTTATGTGGAGAGTAGTAAAATTTCTAGGCAAGTAGATCATGAAAAGAATGCTTTAGGTGGTGGTTATATTGTTGAATTCATTCATGATGCTACTTAAAATTATTATGAGGGAGGAACATATGCTTGTAGGAATTGCAATAATATCAAATTTCCTCTCTATGTGTTGAAAATCTTGAAGCTATGCTTGTTTTACCTTCCTATGCTAGTTGATTATTGCTCCCATAAGTTGTTTGCTCACAAAATCCCTATGCATAGGAAGTGGGTTAGATTTAAATCTGCTAGTCATATTGTTCATGATGCTCTTTTTATGTTTCAATTCTTATCTTTTATGTGAGCATCATTGAAATTATCATGCCTAGCTAGGGGCGTTAAACGATAGCGCTTGTTGGGAGGCAACCCAATTTTACTTTTGTACTTTGCATTTGCTCCTGTTTAGTAATAAATAATTCATATAGACTCTGGTTATATGTGGTTTTATGTTTTAATTAGTGTTTATGCCAAGTACAACCTTTGGGAAGACTTGGGTGAAGTCTTTATGATCTTTCTGTAAAAAGCAGAAACTTTAGCGCTCACGAGATTAGCTGCCATGTTTTACTGGAAAGTGATTTTAGGTTGATTCTTTTTGCAGATGATTAGTAGACAAATTCCTCAGGTCCAGAAATTTATATAATAATTTTTAGAGTTACATAAGTATTCTAATGATACAGATTACTACAGACTGTTCTGTTTTTGACAGATTCTGTTTTCTAGGTGTTGTTTGCTTATTTTGATGCATCTATGGCTAGTATGTAGGGGTATGAACCATAGATAAGTTGGAATACAGTAGTTTTAACACCAATATAAATAAAGAATGAGTTCATTACAGTACCTTATGTGGTGGTTTTTCTTTCTTGCACTAACGGAGCTTATGAGATTTCCTGTTGAGTTTTGTGTTGTGAAGTTTTCAAGTTTTGGGTAAAGATTTGATGGACTATAGAATAAGGAGTGGCAAGAGCCTAAGCTTGGGGATGTCCATGTAACCCCAAGATAGTCAAGGATAACCAAAAGCCTAAGCTTGGGGATGCCCCGGAAGGCATCCCCTCTTTCGTCTTCGTCTATCGGTAACTTTACTTGGAGCTATATTTTTATTCGCCACATGATATTTGTTTTGCTTGGAGCGTCTTGTATGATATTAGTATTTTCTTTTTAGTTTACCACAATCATCCTTTCTGTACACACATTTTGCAGGAAAACCACTTGATTGGAATTTATTAGAATACTCTATGTGCTTCACTTATATCTTTTGAGCTAGATAGTTTTTGCTCTAGTGCTTCACTTATATCTTTTAGAGCACAGTGGTGGCTTAATTTTGAAGAAATTGTTAATCTCTCATGATTGACTTATATTATTTTGAGAGTCTTTTAGAACAGCATGGTATTTGCTATGGTTATAAAATTGGTCCTAGAATGGTGGGCATCCAAGTTGGGTATAATAAAAACTATCATAGAAAGTGAATTGGATGCTATGATCAATTTGATGCTTCATAATTGTTTTGAGATATAGAGGTGGTGATATTAGAGTCATTCTAGTTGGGTAATTGTGAATTTAAATAATACTTGTGTTGAAGTTGGCAAGTCCCGTAGCATGCACGTATGGTAACCGTTGTGTAAACAATTTGAAACATGAGGTGTTCTTAGATTGTCATCCTTATGAGTGGCAGTCGGGGACGAGCGATTGTATTTTCCTACCAATCTATCCTCCTAGGAGCATGCGCGTAGTGCTTGGTTTTTGATGACTTGTAGATTTTTTCAATAAGTACATGAGTTCTTTTTGACTAATGATGAGTCCATGGATTATACGCACTCTCACCCTTCCATCATTGCTAGCCTCTTCGGTACCGTGCATTGCCCTTTCTCACCTTGAGAGTTGGTGCAAACTTCGCCGGTGCATCCAAACCACGTGATACGATATGCTCTATCACACATAAACCTCCTTATATATTCCTCAAAACAGCGACCATACCTACCTATTATGGCATTTTCATAGCCATTCTAAGATATATTGCCATGCAACTTTCCACCGTTCCGTTCATCATCATGACACACATCATTATTGTCATATTGCCTTGCATGATCATGTAGTTGACATCGTACTTGTGGCAAAGCCACTTTGCATAATTTTCATACATGTCACTCTTGATTCATTGCCCATCCCGGTACACCGCCGGAGGCATTCATATAGAGTCCTATCTTGTTCTAGTATTGAGTTGTAATTCATGAGTTGTAAATAAATAGAAGTGTGATGATCATCATTATTAGAACATTGTCACCAAATAAAAAAAAGACAAAGGCCAAAAAAGGCCAAAGAAAAAAAGGCCAAATAAAAAAGTTAAGGCCCCAAAAAAGAAGAAAATAAAAAAGGGGGCAATGTTGCTATCCTTTTCCACACTTGTGCTTCAAAGTAGCACCATGTTCTTCATATAGAGAGTCTCATATGTTGTCACTTTTATATACTAGTGGGATTTTTCATTAAATAACTTGGCTTGTATATTCCTACGATGGGCTTCCTCAAAATGCCCTAGGTCTTCGTGAGCAAGTAAGTTGGATGCACACCCACTAGTTTCTTTTGTTGAGCTTTCATACATTTATGGCTCTAGTGCATCCGTTGCATGGCAATGCCTCCTCCTCATGCTGACATCAATTGATGGGCATCTCCATAGCCCGTTGATTATCCTTGTCAATGTGAGACTTTCTCCTTTTTTGTCTTCTCCACACAATCTCCATCATCATATTCTATTCCACCCATAGTACTATATCCATGGCTCACGCTCCTGTATTGTGTGAAAGTTGAAAAAGTTTGAGATTACTTAAGTATGAAACAATTGCTTGGCTTGTCATCGGGGGTGTGCAAGATGAGAGCATTCTTGTGTGACGAAAATGGAGCATGATCAAACTATATGATTTTCTAGGGATGAACTTTCTTTAGCCATGCTATTTTGAGAAGACATGATTACTTTTTTAGTATGCTTGAAGTATTACTATTTCTTATGTCAATATGAACTTTTATTTTGAATCATTTGGATCTGAACATTCATGCCACAATAAATAAAATTACATTGAGAATTATGCTAGGTAGCATTCCACATCAATAATTCTGTTTTTATCATTTACCAACTCGAGGGCGAGCAGGAATTAAGCTTGGGGATACTGATACGTCTCCAATGTATCTATAATTTACTAAGTATTCATGCTATTATATTATCCATCTAGGACGTTTTATATGCATTTATATGCTATTTTATATGATTTTTGGGACTATCCTATTAACCTAGAGCCCAGTGCCAGTTTCTGTTTTTACCTTGTTTTTGAGTTTTACAGAAAAGGAATACCAAACGGAGTCCAATTAACGTGCCAATTTTTGACGAATTTTTATGAACCAAAAGAAGCCCCAGGAGTGCAAGAGTTGGGCCAGAAGAGTCCCGGGCTGCCCACGAGGGTGGGGGCCACGCCGACCCTCCTAGGGCGCCCCCCTGCCTCGTGGACAGCCCGGAGACCCCCATGACGTGAAACCTGCGCCAAAAAATCCTATAAATACTGAAACCTCCGAGGAAAACAATAGATCGGGAGTTCCGCCACCGCAAGTCTCTGTAGCCACCAAAACCCAATCCGGACCCTATTTTGTCACCCTATCGGAGGGAGGATCCCTCACCAGTGGCCATCTTCATCATTCCAGTGATCTCCATGACGAGGAGGGAGTAGTTCACCCTCGGGGCTGAGGGCATGTACTAGTAGCTATGTGTTTGATCTCTCTCTCTCTCGTGTTCTTGAGGTGTTACCATCTTGATGTATCGTGAGCTTTGCTATTATAGTTGGATCTTATGATGTTTCTCCCCCTCTACTATCTTGTAATGGATTGAGTTTTCCCTTTGAAGTTATCTTGTCGGATTGAGTCTTTAAGGATTTGAAAACACTTGATGTATGTCTTGCTGTGCTTATCTGTGGTGACAAAGGGATATTCACGTGATCCACTTGATGTATGTTTTGGTGATCAACTTGCGAGTTCAATGAATCTATGCATAGGGGTTGGCACACGTTTTCGTCTTGACTCTCCGGTAGAAACTTTGGGGCACTCTTTGAAGTACTTTGTGTTGGTTAAATAGATGAATCTGAGATTGTGTGATGCATATCGTATAATCATACCCACGGATACTTGAGGTGACATTGGATTATCTAGGTGACATTAGGGTTTTGGTTGATTTGTGTCTTAAGGTGTTATTCTAGTACGAACTCTATGATAGATTGAACGGAAAGAATAGCTTCATGTTATTTTACTACGGACTCTTGAATAGATCGAGCAGAAAGGATAACTTTGAGGTGGTTTCGTACCCTACCATAATCTCTACGTTTATTCTCCGCTATTGGTGGCTTTGGAGTGACTCTTTGTTGCATGTTGAGGGATAGTTATATGATCCAGTTATGTTATTATTGTTGAGAGAACTTGCACTAGTGAAAGTATGAACCTTAGGCCTTGTTTCCTACCATTTCAATACCGTTTATGCTCACTTTTATCGCTTTTCTACCTTGCTGTTTTTATAATTTCAGATTACAAATACCTTTATCTACTATCCATATTGCACTTGTATCACCATCTCTTCGCCGAACTAGTGCACCTATACAATTTACCATTGTATTGGGTGTGTTGGGGACACAAGAGACTCTCTGTTATTTGGTTGCAGGGTTGTTTGAGAGAGACCATCTTCATCCTACACCTCCCATGGATTGATAAACCTTAGGTCATCCACTTGAGGGAAATTTGCTACTGTCCTACAAACCTCTGCACTTGGAGGCCCAACAAGGTCTACAAGAAGAAGGTTGTGTAGTAGACATCACCCCTTGCGGCCGACGCGGGAGTTGAAGATGCCGGGGGAGAGCGACATCAGCAACACCCCGATGGTCGCGCTCCGGCCGTTGACGGATGCAGCCTCAGTGATGGCACTCGGTCTGGGTTGAGCCACCGCCCTACAGCCGTCCTCTCCGCGGGCATGACTGATGCGCGTGTGCTCTCCCCAGGGCGGGCCGACTGAACTGGTGCACCCAACGGGGCTGATGGCCCTCAAGCACCTCCGCCTCACCACCCTTTAGCCTAGGTGGTTGCACCATAACGGCGGGGACGCAGTGCAGCTGCCACAGGCTCCACCAGGAGCCGAGCGACAACACGACTGTCATCGTCATCATCTTTGCCAAGCACAGCCTCGGAGGCCATGGCACGGGCTCAGCTGCTCCTGAGGTTTCCACCAGCGACCGAGAAGATGGACGAGTGGCGTGCCACCATCCAAAGTCTGCTCGGTTTCGCTGAAGCCGAAGGCGCGTGAAAAGATGCCCCGCCGCGACCTCCCCAAGCCACGGCAACAACCCGTGCCGCTGCCCGCACGGGGGAGGCCATCCCCACGGTCCAATACCCGCCACAGCGGCCGGCGCAGGCGCGACCAAATCAAGACCCCGATGGCCTCTTTTGATCCTTAAGAACGCCCAGGCCAACGGCGAAACCCGAAAGATAGGCGGAGAGGAGATGTGTGCATCGTCGAGCAATGCCGCGACAACCTCCTCCGAGCCGACGGGCGCGGCGGCCCCAACATCGACGAACCCATTCTTGGTGCTGACGGGCTCCTTCCCTTCAAGGTTGGTTGCCCTGCCTTCACCCATGAGTTGCAACAAGTTTGTTGGTCGTCTGTTCGCGCGTTCAAGCCAGAGATACCAGAGAAGTATGACTGAAGAGTGAACCCGGCGGGGTTCCTGAGCTTCTACACCATCGTTGTTCAGGCTGCCGGGGGAAGAGATGAGAAGGTGTTTGCCAACTACTTCCCATTGGCACTCAAATCCAACGTGAGGTCCTGGCTGATTCATTTGCCAAAGAACTCCATTTCATCATGGGCAGATCTGTGCCACGAGTTCATCGGCGCTTTCACCGGTGGCCACCAGGAGCTGGGCCGCCCCGACGACCTATAGCTTCTCCAGTAGAAGGAAGGAGAAACCCTCCATAAGTATTTTCAGAGGTTTAGTAAAGTTCATAGGAATATTCCAAATATCCATCCGGCAACCGTGATAGCTGACTTCCAGTCCAATGTGCGCAACCGCCAAGTACATGCCAAGATGAACGTGCGGTTGCCCAAGACTGTGAAGGAGCTGTACACCCTAGTAGATAAGTGTGCCCAGATGGAGGAAGGGAGGAAGTTGCCTGGGGAAGAAGATTACATTGATGTTGATTCAGAGGATGATGATGAATCCACCAGTCAGAAGAAGCCTAAGAAGTGCAGTAAGAAGCAAAGGGATAAAGTAGTATTGACTGTTGAAGGGTCGGGCACCCCTAGTACCGGCAAGATCGCCAAGACTGAGGCCCCCAACAAGGAGGTTGCTGCATGCGCCGATTGCCAGGAGGCTGCAGCTGCCGAGAAAGCCGGGAAGGGTGATGGGCCGTACTACAAGATCCACTGGACCAAGGGCCACGACCATCAAGAGTGCTATCAGGTCGAGCAGTTGGTCAAGAGACAGAGAGCAGAATATGAGAAGCGAGATAAGGAAAAGGGTCAAAATGTCACTGGCGGTAAGGGCCGAGGCGGTGGAGCAAATCGCCCCGGTAAGCCCTTTTGAAACAAAGGAAAACTCGCCGAGGGGCAGGAGAAAGAAGTCTGTGGTGATGAGAGTGACAAGGGGGATGAAGAGGAAACCAGTGAGCAGGAGTTTCAGAAGGCCACAGACGCCCTATGCATTAACGGAGGTGCATCTTTGCACACCTCTCATCGCCAACTCAAGTGATGGGCTCGGGAAGTCAATGTCATGGAACTAGCGCCGGAGGCCCGGAAGACGCTCAAATGGTCCCGTACACCCATCAGCTTCTACAAAGAGGACCATCCTAGCCGAACCACTATGGTGCGATGCCTGCCTTTGTTTGTTTCTCCAACAATTCGCAACCTCAAGGTTGCAAAGATGTTGGTGGACGGTGGGGCCGGACTGAATCTGATTTCCCCAACAGTTATGAACAGGCTTTAATTAGATAGCAGAAGAGGAGTTAGAAGTTACACGCACATTTCAAGGAGTCAACCCCGGCAGGAGTCATCTTAAAGGGAAGATTACGTCGCCAGTAACATTTGGGGGAGAACTTAACTACCGGACTGAGAAGATTGTGTTTGACATAGTTGACCTCCCCCTGCCGTACAATGGGATCCGTGGATGCACAGCCTTGGCTAAATTCATGGCGGCATCCCACTATGCCTACAATACCCTGAAGATGCCTGGGCCGCTGGGAGTCCTCACCATCCCGTCAGATGAGAAAGATGCCATCATTTGTGTGGACAAGATATACAGGGACGCGATCGCGGCAGGCCGCGACGGCAGCAGTTCCTGCCAAGGAGAGCAAAGGGAAGAAACATGATCGTAGGGCCTTTGGCAAAGAGTCCGGGAAGCGTGCCCCCTCCGAGTGCACGACACTCGTTGATGACGTGCCAGAGTGTTCCAATAGCAAGAGATCCAAGGTTGCTTCTCTGCAAGTGAAAAAGGTCCCAACAGGGCTGGATGGCGTTGTTGCCACTTTCACCATCAACTCCACCCTTGATGACAAATAGGAAAGCGCGCTCGTTGCCTTCCTGCGGGAGAATATCAATGTGTTTTCTTGGCAACCATCTGATATCCCCAGTGTTCCCAGGGAGGTAATCGAGCACGACCTTACTGTCTGCCCATGCGCCAGACTTGTTAAGTAGAAAGTTCGGAAGCACGCCTTGGAGAGGCAGCAGTTCATAGCAGAAGAGATCAAGAAGCTTGAAGCAGATGGTTTGGTCAGATGAGTGCTACATCCCACTTGGCTAGCAAACCCAGTAGTAGTCTGGAAGGCGAACGGGAAATGGAGGTTGTGCATTAACTTCACAAACCTCAAAAAGGCTTGCCAAAGGACCCGTTCCCCTTGTCGCGTATTGATCAGATAGTGGATTCCACCTCAGGTTGTGATTTTCTCTCATTCATGGACGCCTATTCCGGGTACCACCAGATCTTCATGTCAAAGGAGGACGAGGAGAAGACATCATTCATCACTTCATGTGGTACGTATTGCTTTGTCCGCATGCCATTCGGATTAAAGAGTGCAGTACAGATTGGTTTTGAACCTCAGCTGCACAGAAACATTAAGGCTTATATGGATGACATTGTGGTCAAAACCAAAGACAGGGCAACTCTCATTCAGGATTTGGTGGAGACGTTTGCTAATCTACGCAATATCAACTTGAAACTAAACCCAGAGAAATGTGTGTTTGGCGTCCCCTTTGGCAAGCTACTTGGATACTTTGTGTCCCACAGGGGGATCAAAGCCAATCCCGACAAGATCAAGGGCATCGAGCAGATCCAAGCGCCAAGGACAGTCAAAGATGTGAGGCGCCTGACGGGATGCGTTCCGCGCTTAGCAAATTCATCTCCGCCTTAGCAAAATTTTGAAGAAGGCAGGTCCCATGAAATGGACCCCTGAAGCAGATGCAGCATTGCAAGAACTGAAGACCTACCTGTCATCTGTGCCTACCCTGGTTGCACCCAAGCCTCAAGAGCCGTTGTTGTTGTACTTGGCGACAACAAATCAAGTGGTCACTGCAGCCTTAGTAGCACAACGAGAAGTGGATGATAAAGAGAGTGAGCAGAGGCCGGGAGGGCCAGAAAAGGACCAGAGCAGTAGAGAGCACGACAATGATGACAACCCTAAGTATGCGGCAAGGAAGAAAGTGGTGCAGTGCCCTGTGTACTTGAAAGGATCGATAAGAGGTGTCTAGAGGGGGCGAATAGACTCTCAACCAAGAAAAGTAGCAATTTTTAAGTTTCTTCAAGTTGAGGTGGAGTTTAAGCACAAGTTTAAACATTCACAATACATATCAAGCAAGCATGACAAGAGTATATGAGGAGCAGAAAGTAAACCATGCAAATTGCAAGAATGTAAAGGGATGGGATTGGAGAGTGTAAACGCAATTGGATACACGAAGATTTTTTATCCGTGGTTCCATAGGTTGTGCTATCGTACATCCACGTTGATGGAGACTTCAACCCACGAAGGGTAACGGCTGCGCGAGTCCATGGAGGGCTCCACCCACGAAGGGTCCACGAAGAAACAACCTTGTCTATCCCACCATGGCCATTACCCACGAAGGACTTGCCTCACTGGGGTAGATCTTCACGAAGTAGGTGATCTCCTTGCCCGTACAAACTCCTTGGTTCAACTCCACAATCTTGACAGAGGCTCCCAAGTAACACCTAACCAATCTAGGAGACACCACTCTCCAAAAGGTAGCAGATGGTGTGTTGATGATGAACTCCTTGCTCTTGTGCTTCAAATGATAGTCTCCCCAACACTCAACTCTCTCTCATAGGATTGGATTTATTGGAAAGATGATTTGAGTGGAAAGCAACTTGGGGAAGGCTAGAGATCAATATTTATATGGTTGGACTGGAATAACTTGACCTCAACACATGAGTAGGTGGTTCTCTCTCAGAAAATGAATGTTGGAAGTGTAGGCATGTTCTGATGGCTTTCTCCACGAATGAAGAGAGGGTGGAGGGGTATATATAGCCTCCACACAAAATCTAACTGTTACACACAATTTACCAAACTCGGTGTGACCGAATTAGAAAACTCGGTCAGACCGATTTAGTTCATAATGTGACCGTTAGGCATTTCGGTGGGACCGACATGATCAACTCGGTAGGACCGATGTGCTAGGGTTAGGGTAAAACCTCTTCTCAGTTTGACCGATTACACAAACTCGGTGGGACCGACTTTGGTAATAAACGAAACAGAGAGTTGGTCAGGCAAACTCGGTGGGACCGATTGCATATCTCGGTGAGACCGAAATTATTGCAATAGGCAACACAGAGTTTGCAAGCCCATCTCGGTGAGACTGAGATCCCATCGGTGAGACCGAATTGATTAGGGTTTCTGGCAGTGGCTATGTCAAGTGAACTCGGTGGTGCCGGATAGATCAAATTGGTGGGCCGAGTTTGATTTTTGGTATGGGACATATGTGGATATGAGAAAGTGGTTGAGGGCTTTGGAGCATATCACTAAGCACTTGAGCAAGCAAGCCATTAAGCAACACCTCATCCCCTTTTAATAGTATTGGCTTTCCTATGGAATCAATGTGATCTTGGATCACTGAAATAGAAAATGTTGAGTCCTGAGCTTTGAGCTTGGGCCAATCCTTTGTCCTTAGCATCTTGAAGGGGTTCCAAATCCTCTTGTCCATGCCACTCCACTGTTGCACTTATCTGAAATATACTAGATAAAAGTATTAGTCCAACAAAAGATATGTTGACATTAGTTAGCAAAATCACCCAGGGAGCACTTGTGCTTTCAGTACTTCGCTAGCTCCTTGTTAAAGGGGGCTAGATCGAGGTACTCTGGCGTGCAAAATTTAATCTTTGGCCTCATCATGGACTCAAGGAAACTGCGCCACTACTTCCAAGCCCATGAGATCATGGTTGTTATTTGTTTCCCGTTGCAATGGATACTCTGAAACCCAGAGGCTACCAGTAGAATAGTGGAGTGGGCTTTGGAGATGTCCAGCTTTGGCTTGAGGTTTGAGAGCACATCAACTTTCCAGAGCAGGGCATTGGCAGAGTTTATTATTGAATGGACGCCAACCCCTAATGAGGAAGTGACAGAGACAGTTGTCCCCGGCAAGAAATCACCTCAAGGATGGATCATGTATTTTGATGGTGCTTTTTCCCTGCAAGGTGTGGGGCTGGCATGCTTCTAGTTGCCCCCACAGGGGAGCATTTGAAGTACGTCGTTCAGATGTATTTTGCATGGGAAGAAGCCACAAACAATACATCAGAGTATGAAGGGCTCCTTGCCAGACTCAGGATTGTAACAAAATTGGGAATTAAGAAGTTGATCATTCGAGGAGACTCACAGTTGGTGGTGAGGCAAGGTAACAACGATTATGAAAGTCCACTAATGGAGGCATACGTCGAGGAAGTGAGAAGATTGGAGGAGTGGTTCGACGGATTGTAAACAAAGCACGTACCCCATGCGGAAAATAGCATAGTTGATCATCTGTCAAAGTGTGTTGCACAGAAGCTTCCTGTGGAACCAGGGACTTTTGTTGTTCGTCTTATTCAGCCCTACGTATCCCCAGCAACAATGGCCCGGAAGAGGAGAAAGTTGTACACCGGAAAGCCTCTCCCGGTAGAGTCGTCCGCTCCCGGCAGAGACCCTGCCGGAAACAACTCCTCACAGCCTGCCAGACCACCCCCTCCTGCCGGGTCCACGGACCCCACGCACCAGTTTAGTGCTCCCGCAGCAGAGGAGGTGTCGCTAGTCCTTGTTGCTGAGCCACAGTCTCCAACTTGGGCAAGGCACATTGTCCGCTTCCTCCAAACCGGAGAGCTTCCCGGCGATCAAGACAAAATTGAAAGAGTAGCCCAGAGGGCCAGTATGTATTAGTTTGTCGATGACACTCTGTACAGAAGGAGGCCCAATGGTGTGAAATTGAAGTGTGTCTGCCGGGAAGAGGGAAAGGAACTGCGGGCTAAGATACACAAAGGAATGTGTGCTCCCACATTGGATCAAGGGCATTAGTTGGGAAAGCATTCTGGCAAGGATTCTATTGGCCCACAGCCCTCCAAGATGCGGTCGAGCTAGTCACTAAGTGTGGCGCCTGCCAGTTCTATTCCAAGAAAACCCACTTGCATGCCAAGCGCTTAGGACAATCCCTCTATCATGGCCATTTTCAGTCTGGGGCTCGATATCCTCGTCCCCTTTCCCCGAGCAATCGGGGGCTTTGCATTCTTGTTCATTGCCATCGACAAGTTTACAAACTGGTCGGAAGTGACTGCCGTGAGAAAGTTGACTGCTCAGTCAGCTATCAAGTTCTTGAAAGATCTGGTGTGTCGTTTTGGAGTTCCGGCAAGCATCATCATAGACAACGACACCCAGTTCAGGAGCCGCACCTTCATACAATATGTCCATGCCCTCAGATGCAAGATCTCATTCGCCTTTGTGGCACACACCCGGAGCAGTGGACAAGCTGAGAGGGCGAATGCTGAAGTGCTACACGGACTCAAGACAAGAACCTTTGATATGCTGCAGAAGCACAACAGGTGGTGGATCAAGGAGCTCTCGGTAGTTCTCTGGTCCCTTAGAACGACACCAAACTGGGCTACCGGGCAGACTCCCTTCTCCTTGGTCTACGGGGCAGAAGCAGTTATCCCCATGAAACTCATTTACGGGTCACCTCAAGTACTTGCTTACGACGAGATCGTGCAAGATCAGCACCGGCATGACGACCATGTGCTACTCGAGGAGCACTACAAAAAAAAGACACATTCGTGACATTTTGGGCCAAATGAAAAAAAATTCTGTCATACATATGACACTTCTATGACGATAATTGTGACAAAACCCGGTATCATCATAGATGTGGTGGGCTCCTACTTCTATGACAAAAAAATCATGACAGAAAATGGGTTTTTCGTCCTAGGCGGGCTGGAGACGCAGCTGCATGACATTCTTTGGGCCGTCCATGACGGAAAAAACCGTGGTAGAAGCGAGCGCGAGGAAAATTTCGGGGAGTTCCCGGTTACGGTGGGAGGTCGGGGGCCGAGCGATGCACGTTTCTCTCATACACGTATGCGCGTGTGTGCGAGGCGTTGGCTCTAACTGAACCCGAGCGAGGCGTTGGGCTCTAACTGAACCCGAGCGATTGCGCTGCAGGCTACGCGTTACTGAACCCGAGCAATCGATCGATGGTTGTTAACCGAACCCGATCGAGCGATTCCTTCGCTACTGCTGCTAACTAAAGCCGATTGATTGGATGAACAGTGAGCGTTGCGGGAGGGGGGTTGGATGAAAAGTGAGCGGTGGGGGTGGATGCAGGACCCCGTGGCGTTGCCTCTGGATGAACAGGACGACCCCGTGGAGGGCTGGATGAATAGTAGACGGTGGAGGGGTGCCCGTGGAGGGGTGGTTGAACAGTAGACGGTGGAGTAGCGCACGGTGGAGGCCGGATGAACAGGAGCCCGTGGAGGCTGGAGGAGGTCGACGGTAGCCCATGGAGGCTGGCGGAGGTCGACGGTGGAGATGAACAGTATTCCGTGGAGTCCCGTTTTGCGGTACGCCACACCCCTCCCGATGAACAAGACCCCCATTTCAACCGTAATGCTCCAACACAAGTCCGTTTCGTCTGTTTTGCTATACGCCACACCCCTCCCGATCAATAGGACCCCCGTTTCGACCGTAGGAGGTCCGTTTCGTCCGTTTTGCGGTACGCCACACCCCTCCCGATCAACATGACCCCCGTTTCGACCGTAGGAGGTCCGTTTCCTCCGTTTTTGCGGTACGCCAGACCCCTCCCGATGAACAGGATCCCGTTTCGAACGTGGTCGGTCGAACACAAGGCCGTTTCCTCCGTTCTGTGGTACGCCAGGCATCGTTTCCATCGCCTGTTCCGTCCAAGCCCTCCCGATGAATACGACGGCGCATTCCGTTCCGACCCAGCCGGTTGGCTCTCCATGAACACAACGACGACGTTGTTTCTCCGTTCCGACCCAGCCATGTACACGAGCCCTGGCCGTACGTATGCGCGAGTAGGCGTTCGAGACCCCGCCCGTATGTACACATACATGGCCGTATTTTCTTTCTTGCACATTGGCCGCTGTACGTACGTGTACATGCTATGTGCGCGCCTCTACTACGACACGTGCGCGCCTCTACATCGACCAGTATATATGTACGTCACGTTCGCAACTAGAATGATAACGCTACATACGCTTCGACTAGGTGGGTCCTGACAGTCAGGCACTTCCTTGCATGCGAAAATGTAGCTGGTGGGTCCCAGTAGTCAGGGGGCGAATCTTTTTTTCGGATGCACTTCCTTGCGTGTGAAGATGTAGCTGGTGGGTCCCAGCAGTCAAGGGGTGAATTGTTTTTTTTGGACGCACTTCCTTGCGTGCGAAGATGTAGCTGGTGGGTCCCAGTAGTCAGGGGGGCGAATTGTTTTTTTGCCCGGACGCACTTCCTTGCGTGCGAAGATGTAGCTGGTGGATCCCAACAGTCAGGGGGGCTAATCGTTTTTTTTGCCCGGATGCACTTCCTTGCATGCGAAGATGTAGCTGGTGGGTCCCAGCAGTCAGGGGGAAACATTTTTTTGTGAAATACAGTGGCCCATCCGGTGGGTCCCAGCTGTCAGGTGGAGGAATCATTATTTTCCGTATAATAAGGAGGCACTTCCTTGCTACGGCCGTGGACCCAGCTGTCAGCCTCTCCACGTACAGTCCATGTCCGATGGAAGTCATTCCTTGACCATGTTAACCACGCCGCGCCGAGAGCACCAGGGCGGTGGACGACGGCGAGGCCTAGGAAGGGGATGACGAGGAGCCGAGGAAGACGCAGCAGTGGAAGCCCGCGTGGAGAGGAGTACGAGGGTTCACTGGTTCGGCTGCGATGTGAGGCTGCCGTCGCCGCAGGGCCTGGCCAGCGGTGGGAATAGTAGGGGGCGGTGAGGCCTCCGTGGCAGCATAGCCAGCCACGGGAGGCAGGAGCATGCGGCACGACCGGCACTGCTTTGGTCGGCTGGAGCAAGAAAACCAGAGGTTGAAGAAGCACTACGGCCGTTGGATGGACAGCGTACGGTCACTGGAGCTAGAATCGTTTATATTGACTAAGTTGACAAAGCCCTCCGTCCCTGTCAACTTAGTAGGCCCACAAGTTAGCCTCCCACCAAGGTGGGTCCCAGCTAGCAGGGGGTATTCATTTTTTTGTGCATAATAAGGAGGCACTTCCGGTGGGTCCGAGCTAACAGCAGGGGGAACGTTTTCTTCGCAAAATATGGTGGCCCGTCCGGTGGGTCCCAGCAGTCAGGGGCAAATGTTTTTTTCGCGAAATATTGGTGGCCCGTCCGTTGGGTCCCTGCTGTCAGGTGGAGGAATAATTATTTTCCGCGTAATAAGGAGGCACTTCCTTGCGGCTGCTGTGGACCTAGCTGCCAGCCTCTCCACGTACAGTATTCTTTCGATGGAATTCGGCCATTGACCACATTAACCACGCCGCGCCGAGAGCACCACGGCGGTGGACGACGGCTAGGACTAAGAAGGGGACAACGCAGAGCCGGGGAAGACGCGGCAATGGATACCCACGTGGAGAGGAGTACGAGGGTTCACTGGTTCGGCTGCGCTGCCGTCGGTGAGGCCTTCGCGGCAGCATAGCCGGCCACGGGAGGCAGGAGTAGGCGGCACGACCGGCGCTGCTTTGGGTGGCTGGAGCACCAAGACCAGAGGTTGAAGAAGCACTACGGCCGTTGGATGGACATCGTACGGTCAGTCAAGCTAGAATCGTGCATATTGACTAAGTTGACAAAGCCCTTCATCCCCGTCAACTTAGTAGGCCCACTATACTGGGTCCCAGCTAGTAGGGGGAGTATTCATTTTTTTTGTGTAATAAGGAGGCACTTCCTTGCGTGCGAAGATATAGCTGGTGGGTACGAGCTGTCAGCGGCGGTAACGTTTTTTTTCGCAAAATACAGAGGCCCTTTCGATGGGTCCCAGATGTCAGGTGGAGGAATCATTATTTTGCGCGTAATAAGGAGGCATTTCCTTGCGTGCGGCCATGGACCCAGGTGTCAGCCTCTCCACGTACAGTCCACTTCAGATGCATGTCGGTCGTTGACCACGTTGACCACGCCACGCTAAGAGCACCAGAGCGGTGGACGACGGCGAGGCCTAGGAAGGGAACGACACGGAGGCATGGAAGACTCGGCAGTTGTTTCCCACGTGGAGGGGAGTATGACTGTACGAGGGTTTACTAGTTCGTCTGCCGTCGCCGGAGAATAACAGCAGGTGTGGGACTATGGGTGAGCAGAGGGATGGCTAGGCCAGTGATCGGAGTACGGTGGGGCGGTGAGGCCTGCGCGGCAGCACAGCCGGCCGCGGGGAGGAGGGAGCAGGCAGTCCCGCCGGCGCTTGTTTGAGCGGCTGGAGCAGGAAGAGCAGAGATTGAAGAAGCACGAAGGCCATTGGATGGACATCCAACAGTATACAGGCCATCTGTGGAAAGCCTCAAATCTGTGGAAAACAGCATACAGGCCATCTGCCATTATTTCAAATAATTTACAGCCCATTTGTTAATTCTTACGGGTTTTTTTGGAGCCCATACTCTTTTCGTTAGCATTACAACCCATATTGTGGCCACGATTAAAAAATTATATGAAATTTCGCATATGTCGGTGCGGTCTGAACTGTTTTTAATCCTGAAATTTCAAATCACATTCAGACTGATTTTAAAAATAAATGTATATCAATATAAAATCCAATAAATTGTCCATGCATAAAAATCAATGCAATTTAAAATCTCGAAATGAAAAAAAGATATTTGAAACTAATTGTCGGTTTGATGTGTTTTAAAAATGTACAACCCATTTCTCATTGCTGATAGGCCATTTTCTTGGCCAGCCAAACGAAGCTCGCCTCGTCTTGAAAGATTTGCGGCCCAACAGGCCTGATAAAGCGACTTACTTGACAAATCACAAAAAAACTGGGCTAGCCATTTAAAGAAAAAAAACTACTGAGCTGGTCTGTGGTAAACATAAAAGAAAAGGTTGTCTAGACAGGCCAGAGTGTCCCGCACAGCCCAGTTGACACCCTGCTTCCGTCTCAAAAACAAATTAGATAAATGCCACTCCAATTATGGTGATTCATAAAAATGCCACTGCAATTTCCAAACTTTGAAAAATGCCACTGCAATTTTTGCAAACTTTGAAAAAACGCCACTTCAGTTTGCAAACTTTGAAAAACGCCACTCCAGACTTTGAAAAATGCCACTAGAAATGGCATGAAATGGCAGTTTTTAAAGTTTGCAATTTGCAGTTGCATTTCTCGGATACACCAGATTTGGAGTGGCATTTATCAAATTAACCCAAAACAAAAATAACTGGGCGAGTTGTTGGGTCCCTGGTGTCAGCCACTCGTTCTGCAATTCTCTCGTTTAATGACTACGTTGACAATGGCATGGGACCCAGATGTCAGAAATCCACTAGGAGGAGCAATTTTTTTATTGGCTTGAAATAAGGAGGCACTTGCTTGTGTACTGCCATGACCTTGGCGGGTTCCTGCTGTCATCCTCTCCACGTACAATCATCTCCTGATTGTGTACGCATCAACTTGGTAGGCCCACAAGTCAGCCTCTAAACCCGTGGAGGACAAATACAAAATAACAGCCCATTCCATATGTTCAAACGGAAAGTTCAACATTGAGAGCAAAGTAACAGGTCTGATCCACATATAGAGTACTGAACTTCCACGTTGACAACCATCATAGCCAAGTTAACAATCTACTCCCACTAATACTCTAGTAGCGTACAAGTACTAACTTACTCTTAGCTAACTAGACGATGCCGGCCGCCATCTGTGGTACACGCTAAACAAAGGCACCGGCGTCGTGCGCCTCGCTTCGGACTTGAAAGAGGTGCGATAGGGCGCGTTGCTCGCGCACTTTGGCCCTTTCCATGCCGGCGTGGTCCAGCGAAGCTTCGGCTTCCAATCGGGAAACCCAATTGACGAGCTGGTAGTAAAAATCGGCGTCGCGAATGCGTGCGTGCCCGACAGCCTCCAGGGCTATTTGCCGGGCGCTGACCTCCATGTAGTCGGCCCAGTTGCGGGCGCTCCGCTCGCGACTCAGAGCATCGGTGTGCTGCTACTCCATGTCCCGCTGGCGGCGCAAATTGGCGATACGCTCCTCCTCCGCCAGGCGGTCGCGCTCCAACAACTCTTGCTCCTCCGTCGGGCGGTCGCGCTCCAACAACTCCTCGATCTCTACATTGCCATCTAAAGACAGATAGAATGCCTCCTCCCTCCGTCCGCCTCCCAGTGAAAAACCGAACACTAGTTTCGGCGGTGACCGCCTCGGGCGTCGCCTAACACGGATGGGCGGGGCCATGGTGGACATGGCGAGCGACATCGGGCCGGTGGGGGCTTATGAGGTTATGGAGAATTGGGTCACGGTGCCACCAGAGAAGGCCGGGAAATAGTACTTATAGGCGGAAGGTAGCGCGACGGTCATCAGAATTCAATGCATAATGGCTTAACGCGCCAGCTTGCCGTGGAAAACTAGAGAAACTGAAATTATGACGGTGCCGTCCCGTCCCGTCTGGGTCGCACGCCGGCATGGCGGTCAAACAAGTGCACTCGAATCATCTCCCTCCTTGTCAATAATTATTCCACGGATTTAAAAAGCCCGCAACAATTAAAGCGCATCTTTTTCGCATCAGTTAGCTGCCTTAATTACAGCCGGCTGCATGCAGGCACTCAGAATCGCTCGCAGCCAGTACGCGGAGCAGCATGCAACGAGTCGCAGCCAAGGGCACGCATGCAGCCACTTAAATCACTAGAATTAATTAGGCTTAAACTTCTGCATGCCGTTGATGACCCACAAGTGTAGGGGATCTATCGTAGTCCTTTCGATACGTAAGAGTGTCGAACCCAACGAGGAGCAGAAGGAAATGATAAGCGGTTCTCGGTAAGGTTTTCTCTGCAAGCACTGAAATAGTAGGTGATAGATAGTTTTGTGATAAGATAAATAGTAACGAGCAAAAGTAAATAAAGTAAATAAGGTGCAGCAAGGTGGCCCAATCCTTTATGTAGCAAAGGATAAGCCTGGAAAAATTCTAATAATAATGAAGGAGCTCCCGAGGACACATTAGGAATTATCGTCAAGCCAGTTTCATCACGTTCATAAGATTCGCGTTCGGTACTTTGATAATTTGGTATGCGGGTGGACCGGCACTTGGGTACTGCCCTAACTTGGACAAGCATCCCACTTATGATTAACCCCTATTGCAAGCATCCACAACTACAAAAAGGAGTATTAAGGTAAACCTAACCACGGCATTAAACATATGGGCCCATATGAACCCCTAACGAAGCAACGCATAAACTAGGGTTTAAGCTTCTGTCACTCTAGCAACCCATCATCTACTTATTACTTCTCTATGCCTTCCTATAGGCCCAAATAATGGTGAAGTGTCATGTAGTCGACGTTCACATAACACCACTAGAGGAGAGACAACATACATCTCATCAAAATATCCAACGAATACCAAATTCACATGACTACTAATAGCAAGACTTCACACATGTCCTCAGGAACTAAAGTAACTACTCACAAAGCATAATCATGTTCATAATCAGAGGTGTAATAATATGCATTAAGGATCTGAACATATAATCTTCCACCAAGTAAACCAATAAGTATCAACTACAAGGAGTAATCAACACTACTAGCAACCCACAGGTACCAATTTGTGGTTTTGGATACAAGATTGCATACAAGAGATGAACTAGGGTTTGAGAGGAGATGGTGCTGGTGAAGATGTTGATGGAGATTGACCCCCTCCCGATGAGAGGATTGTTGGCGATGACGTTGGTGATGATTTCCCCCTTCCGGAGGGAAGTGTCCCCGGCAGAACAGCTCCACCAGAGCCCTAGATTGATTCCGCCAAGGTTCCGCCTCGTGGTGGCGGAGTTTCGTCCCGTAAGCTTGCCCACGAATTTTTCCAGGACAAAACCCTTCATATAGCATAAGATGGTCGTCGGAAGCCCACCAGGGGGCCCAGCAGATAGGGGGCGCCCCCCTGTCTCCTGGACAGGGTGTGGGCCCCCTGGCCTATTTCTTTCGCTCATAAATTCTTAATAAATACAAAAAGTGGTTTTGTGGAGTTTCGGGACTTTTGGAGTTGTGCAGAATAGGTTTCCAATGTTTGCTCCTTTTTCAGCCAGAATTCCAACTGCCGGCATTCCCCCTCTTCATGGTAAACCTTATAAAATAAGAGAGAACAGCCATAAGTATTGAGATATAATGTGTAATAACAGCCCATAATGCAATAAATATTGATATAAAAGCATGATGCAAAATGGACGTATCAACTCCCCCAAGCTTAGACCTCACTTGTCCTCAAGCGGAAACCGAGATCGAGAAATATGTCCACATGTTTAGAGATAGAGGTGTCGATAAAAATAAAATACGGACATGAGGGCATCATGATCATTCTAATAACAGCAACATATATAGATTTTGTCATATGATTTCCTATGTTCAAGTAATAAGCAATTCACAATGTCAAGTATGGTTCATAAACTTCATTGGGAACTAACAAACTATAATCTCAGTCATTGAAGCAATTGCAATTTATCGTAACATCAGAAAGAGTCAATAATAGAGCTTTTCAGCAAGATCGCATACTCAACTATCTCGTAGTCCCCCATAATTGTTAACACTCATGCAATACTTGTGGTTATAGAGTTTCAGCCGGACACTGAGAAAGATAGGGGCTTATTGTGTTGCCTCCCAACATATTCACCTTTAGGTGATGTCAACAATAATAGCCTATGCCAACTTACATTCAGCTTGATATATGTATCATGACCTTTCAAACACGAGGAGCTTGCCAAAGGATAAAATGAAAAAGTGGAAAGGTGAGGATCACCTTGACTCAAGTATAAAGTAAAAACATAAAGTAAAAGACGATAGGCCCTTCGCAGAGGGAAGAAAAGGTTGTCATGCGCTTTTAGGGTTGGATACACAAAATCTTAATGCAAGAGAACGTCACTTTGTATTGCCCCTTGTATGTGGACCTTTATTATGCACTCCGTCGCTTTTATTACTTCCACAACAAGTTCGTACAAAGCTTATTTTCTCTGCACTAATAAGTCATGCATATTTAGAGAGCAATTTTTATTCTTGCACCGATGACAACTTACTTGAAGGATCTTACTCAATCCATAGGTAGGTATGGTGGACTCTCAAGGCAAAACTGGGTTTAAGGATATTTGGAAGCACAAGTAGTATCTCTACTTGGTGTAGGGAGTTTTGGCTAGCATGAGTGGGGAAAGGCAAGCTCAACATGTTCAGAAGGTCAATGACAATATACTTTAACTGAGATGTCGGGAAACATAAACCATTATGTTGTCTTCCTTGTCCAACATCAACTCTTTTAGCATGTCATACTTAATGAGTGCTTCACAATCATAAAAGATGTCCAAGATAATATATTTATATGTGAACCCCTCTTTCCTTATCACTTCCTATTAATTGAAATGATGACCAAGGCTACGTTCATCAACTCTCAACAATTTTTATGCCTCATACTTTCTATGTGTGAAGTTATCACTATCCATAAGATCAATATGAACTCTTTTGTTCTTTCTACTTTCTCAAGATCACAGCAACATATCAAAGCCCTTGACTCAACACTAATCTTTATTATAGAGAGCACACGGACTCGCTTACAAAAAGAGATCACAAAACAAAACTCAAAACTACTTGATATCAAAACTTCAATCTACTAGATCAAGATACTACTAAAAGGATCGAACTAAATAAAGCGGTAAAGATAGGAGTGTGATGGTGATACGATACCGGGGCACCTCCCCCAAGCTTGGCAGTTGCCAAGAGGAGTGCCCATACCCATGTGATTATTTCTTCGGAGGTGGTGAAGTAGGAGTTGTTGATGGAGTAGGCTTGTCATCCATCTTCCAAGGCATAGGCTCTCCATCATAAAAGGACGATCGAGTCTCCCGGATCCTTAAATCTGCAGCCAAACTCATTCGCTTGAATCTATATTCATACTCACAGTTCTGGTTTTGCAGGTCATAAATCTGGGCTTGGAGGTGCTCGATTTTCTCTTGAAGCTTGAAGATGGTCTCCCCAATGTTTTTGGCATCCAGCTTGTGGTTGTTGGTGAACTCCGTGATCATCATCTGGTTGGCGTTGAGTCCATGCTCCACCATCCCTTGGCACTTGAAAACTTCTTGTTCCATGGCTTCGAGCTTTGTCTCTATGCTCCCGGTATGCCTTGGTCCTTCCACATCGCGGATGTGCAACACCCCCTCACGCACCTCAATGGTTTGAGGGTGATGCAGCACCTCCGCAAGATAAGGGTTGATAACCCTCTCGAAAAACTTGTCCTTGGAAGCGCTTGAAGACGACATGATGCTCTAGATCTGAAACAGAAACAGCTCGAAACGAAAAAAGAGGATATTTGTGTGATACGGTGGTCAAAACCTTCGGGAGTGTATATAATGAATTTTTACCGACCAAAATACGTAACATACAAGAAAACGGAGTCCGGGAAGCACACGAGGTGCCCACGAGACAGGGGGCGCCCTACAGGGGGGCGCACCCTCCTCTCTCGTGGGAGCCTCGTGTCCCTTTTGGACTACTTCTTTCTTCCTAAAATTCTTAAATAATCCAAAACTGATGAAAATTGCCATTAGAGTTGTTTTGGAGTCAGTATACTTACCGTACCACGTACCTATGCCTTTTTGAAGTCTGGAACATTCTCGAAAGTGTCTCTTATGTACTCCTCTGGGGTTATGGTTTCAATAATATTAGTTTCAACATTGATAGGGTTACCTAAAATATAATGCTTGATTCTTTGACCATTAACCACCCTCGGATTTGTGCCTTCGAAGTTGTTAATTTTTATAGCACCGGAACGATAAACCTCCTCGATAATGTAGGGACCTTCCCATTTTGAGAGAAGTTTTCCTGCAAAAAATCTTAAATGAGAGTTGAATAATAACACATAATCTCCTACATTAAACTCACGCTTTTGTATCCTTTTATCATGCCAGCGTTTGACTTTTTCTTTGAAGAGCTTAGCATTCTCATAAGCTTGGGTTCTCCATTCATCAAGTGAGCTAATATCAAACAACCTCTTCTCACTGGCAAGTTTGAAGTCATAATTGAGCTCTTTAATAGCCCAATATGCTTTATGTTCAAGTTCAAGAGGTAAATGACATGCTTTTCCATAAACCATCTTATATGGAGAAATACCCATAGGATTTTTGTATGCAGTTCTATAGGCCCATAATGCATCATCAAGTTTTTTGGACCAATTCTTTCTAGATCTATTCACAGTCTTTTGCAAAATTAATTTGATATCTCTATTGCTCAACTCTACTTGACCACTAGACTGCGGGTAATAAGGGGATGCAATTCTATGATTGACATCATACTTAGCAAGCATCTTACGGAAAGCACCATGAATAAAGTGTGAACCACCATCAGTCATAAGATATCTAGGGACTCCAAACCTCAGAAAAATAACTTCTTTAAGCATTTTAATAGAAGTGTTATGATCAGCACTACTAGTTGGAATAGCTTCCACCCACTTAGTAACATAATCAACAGCAACTAAAATATGTGTATAACCATTGGAAGCAGGAAAAGGTCCCATATAATCAAAGCCCCAAACATCAAACGGTTCAATAACAAGAGAATAATTCATAGGCATTTCTTGACGTCTACTGATGTTACCTATTCTTTGGCATTCATCACAAGATACGACAAACTTACGAGCATCTTTGAAAAGATTAGGCCAATAAAAACCAGATTGTAGTACCTTGTGTGCAGTTCTATCTCCTGCATGGTGTCCTCCATAGGATTCGGAGTGACATTTGCATAGGATTTCTTCCTGTTCATGCTCAGGCACACAACGTCTAATAATACCATCTACTCCTTTATAAAGGTGTGGATCATCCCAGAAGTAATGTCTTAAATCATAAAAGAACTTTTTCTTTTGCTGGTATGTGAAACTAGGCGGTATATATTTAGCAACAATGTAATTAGCATAGTCAGCATACCAAGGAGCAGTATGAGAAGCATTGACAACCGCTAATTGTTCATCAGGAAAGCTATCATTAATAGGCAGTGGGTCATCAAGAACATTCTCTAACCTAGACAAGTTGTCTGCAACTGGGTTCTCAGCTCCCTTTCTATCAATAATATGCAAGTCAAATTCTTGGAGCAAGAGAACCCATCTGATGAGTCTAGGCTTAGCATCTTTCTTTTCCATAAGATATTTAATATCAGTATGATCAGTGTGAATAGTAACTTTGGAATCAACAATATAAGGTCTAAACTTATCACATGCAAACACAACTGCTAAGAATTCTTTTTCAGTGGTAGCATAATTTCCCTGGGCAGTATCAAGAGTCTTACTAGCATAATGGATAACATTCAATTTCTTATCGACTCTTTGCCCTAAAACAACACATACAGCATAATCACTAGCATCACACATAATTTCAAAAGGTAAATTCCAATCAGGTGGTTGAACAATAGGTGCTGTGATCAAAGCTTTCTTAAGTGTTTCAAATGCGTCTACACAATCATCATAAAAGATAAAAGGAATATCTTTTTGCAATAAATTAGTCACAGGCCTAGAGATTTTAGAAAAGTCCTTAATGAACCTCCTATAAAAACCGGCATGACCAAGAAAACTTCTTATACCTTTTATGTCCTTGGGACATGGCATCTTTTCAATAGCATCAACTTTGGCTTTATCAACTTCAATACCCCTCTCGGAGATCTTGTGCCCCAATACATTGCCTTCATTAACCACAAAGTGACACTTTTCCCAATTCAGGATGAGACTAGTGTCACTCCAAACCTCAGAAAAATAACTTCTTTAAGCATTTTAATAGAAGTGTTATGATCAGCACTACTAGTTGGAATAGCTTCCACCAACTTAGTAACATAATCAACAGCAACTAAAATATGTGTATAACCATTGGAAGCAGGAAAAGGTCCCATATAATCAAAGCCCCAAACATCAAACGGTTCAATAACAAGAGAATAATTCATAGGCATTTCTTGACGTCTACTGATGTTACCTATTCTTTGGCATTCATCACAAGATACGACAAACTTACGAGCATCTTTGAAAAGATTAGGCCAATAAAAACCAGATTGTAGTACCTTGTGTGCAGTTCTATCTCCTGCGTGGTGTCCTCCATAGGATTCGGAGTGACATTTGCATAGGATTTCTTCCTGTTCATGCTCAGGCACACAACGTCTAATAATACCATCTACTCCTTCTTTATAAAGGTGTGGATCATCCCACAAGTAATGTCTTAAATCATAAAAGAACTTTTTCTTTTGCTGGTATGTGAAACTAGGCGGTATATATTTAGCAACAATGTAATTAGCATAGTCAGCATACCAAGGAGCAGTATGAGAAGCATTGACAACCGCTAATTGTTCATCAGGAAAGCTATCATTAATAGGCAGTGGGTCATCAAGAACATTCTCTAACCTAGACAAGTTGTCTGCAACTGGGTTCTCAGCTCCCTTTCTATCAATAATATGCAAGTCAAATTCTTGGAGCAAGAGAACCCATCTGATGAGTCTAGGCTTAGCATCTTTCTTTTCCATAAGATATTTAATATCAGTATGATCAGTGTGAATAGTAACTTTGGAATCAACAATATAAGGTCTAAACTTATCACATGCAAACACAACTGCTAAGAATTCTTTTTCAGTGGTAGCATAATTTCCCTGGGCAGTATCAAGAGTCTTACTAGCATAATGGATAACATTCAATTTCTTATCGACTCTTTGCCCTAAAACAACACATACAGCATAATCACTAGCATCACACATAATTTCAAAAGGTAAATTCCAATCAGGTGGTTGAACAATAGGTGCTGTGATCAAAGCTTTCTTAAGTGTTTCAAATGCGTCTACACAATCATCATAAAAGATAAAAGGAATATCTTTTTGCAATAAATTAGTCACAGGCCTAGAGATTTTAGAAAAGTCCTTAATGAACCTCCTATAAAAACCGGCATGACCAAGAAAACTTCTTATACCTTTTATGTCCTTGGGACATGGCATCTTTTCAATAGCATCAACTTTGGCTTTATCAACTTCAATACCCCTCTCGGAGATCTTGTGCCCCAATACATTGCCTTCATTAACCATAAAGCGACACTTTTCCCAATTCAGGATGAGACTAGTGTCTTCGCATCTCTGCAAAACTCGATCAAGGTTGCCTAAACAATCATCAAAAGAGGACCCATAGACGGAGAAGTCATCCATGAATACCTCACAAATCTTTTCACCAAAATCGGAAAATATAGCCATCATGCATCTTTGAAAGGTAGCAGGTGCATTACATAAACCAAAAGGCATACGTCTATAAGCAAAAGTACCAAAAGGGCAAGTAAAAGTAGTTTTGGAATGATCCCCCGCTGACACAGGTATTTGAGAGAAACCAGAATAACCATCTAGAAAGCAAAAATGTGTGTGTTTGGATAGCCTTTCTAGCATTTGATCAATAAAAGGCAAAGGGTAATGATCTTTCTTAGTAGCTTTATTTAACTTACAGAAATCAATTACTATCCTATAGCCTGTAATAATTCTTTGCGGGATCAATTCATCTTTATCATTAGGAACAACGGTAATACCTCCCTTTTTAGGGACAAATGGACAGGGCTTACCCATTCACTATCAGCAATGGGATAAATAATACCTGCCTCAAGGAGTTTTAGAATCTCCTTTCTTACCACTTCCTTCATTTTGGGGTTTAATCGTCTTTGAGGATCTCTAACAGGTTTGGCATCTTTCTCCACTGAAATTTTGTGTTGACATAATGTGGGACTAATGCCCTTAAGATCATCCAGAGTATATCCAATAGCAGCTCGGTGCTTCTTCAGAATTTTCAATAATCTTTCTTCTTCTTTCTCTGAAAGGTTAGCACTAATAATAACATGATATATTTCTTTTTCATCAAGATAAGCATACTTGAGATTATCAGGTAAGAGTTTGAGTTCAAACACGGGATCGCCCTTGGGTGGAGGGGGATCCCCAAGAATTTCAACGGGAAGATTATGTTTTAGCATAGGTTCTTGTTTAAGGAACACTTCATCTATTTCTTCCCTTTCCTTCATAAACATATCGTTTTCATGGTCTAGCAAATATTGTTCTAACGGATCAGTTGGAGGAACAGCAATAGAAGCAAGACCAATAATCTCATCCTTACTAGATGGTTCCTTTTCATGAGGTTGTCTACTAAACTTAGCGAAATTAAACTCATGAGACATACCATCTATACCAATATTGACAACATTCTTTTCACAATCAATCTCAGCACTAGCAGTATGCAAGAAAGGTCTACCAAAAATAATGGGACAAAAATTATCTTGTGGGGAAGCAAGAACAAGAAAATCAACATGGTATTTAATCTTTCCACACAAGACTTCAACATCTCTAACAATCCCAATAGGTTTAATGGTGTCCCTATTAGCAAGCTTAATAGTAACATCAATGTCTTCTAATTCAACAGGTGCAATATCGTGCATAATTTCTTTATAAAGATCGTAAGGTATAGCATTAGCACTAGAACCCATATCACATAAGCCATGATAACAAGGATCTCCTATTTTAAGAGAAATAACATGTGTGCCTACAACAGGTCTACGTGTCTTAGTATCAGGTCTAGCAATATTAGCAGTTTCACCCACGAAAGAAATAACATGCCCATCTAACTCTTCATCCAAGAGATCTTTAATCATAGCAATACTAGGTTCAACTTTAATTTGCTCAGGGGGTGTATAAGTCCTAGTATTACTCTTACAAACAACAGTCAAAGCTTTAACATGATCTTTTATCCTAACAAGAAAAGGAGGTTTTTCAACATAAGTAGCAGGAATAATAGGATCACTATATGTAATAGTCTTTTCTTCGACTGTAATAGGTGCAACTACTTTCACTTCAACAGGAGGATTATATTTAAACCACTTCTCTTTAGGGAGATCAATGTGAGCAGCAAAAGTTTCACAAAAAGTAGCTACTATCTCAGAGTCAAGTCCATACTTAGAGCTAAATCCACGGAAAGCATCGGTATCCATAAAAGATTTGACACAATCAAACTTAGGTGTCATACCTGACTCCTTACCATCGTCGGAATCCCAATCTTCAGAGTTGAGTTTAATTCTTTCCAATAAGTCCCATTTGAAATCAATAGTCTTCAGCATATAGGAACCAGCACAGGAAGTATCGAGCAGGTTGCGATTATCAAGAGAAAGCCGAGCATAAAAATTCTGAATAATCATTTCCCGAGAGAGCTCATGATTGGGGCATGAATATAACATTGACTTAAGCCTCCCCCAAGCTTGAGCGATGCTTTCTCCTTCGAGGCCAGAAATTATATATGTAATTACGATCACGATGAACAAGATGCATAGGATAGAACTTCTGGTGAAATTCCAATTTCAATCGCTTATAATTCCAAGATCTCGTATCATCACATAGCCTATACCATGTCATTGCATCTCCCCTCAAAGAGAAAGGGAAGACCTTCCTTTTGATAGCATCATCGGGAATACCTGCAAGCTTAAATAATCCGCAAACTTCATCCACAACGATAAGGTGTAAGTCGGGATGCAAAGTTCTGTCTCCTGCAAAAGGATTAGCTAGCAGTTTTTCTATCATACCCGAAGGAATCTCAAAGTGAATATTTTCATAAAGTTTAGTAGGATGAGGAGCATATCTTTGCTCCTCTGGTTGGGGTGAAGATACCCCAAACAAGCCACTCAAAGGATTAGTTTCCATAGTGACAAGTAACAGAAAATTTCAACACACTATATAATTGTTTCCTTACCAAGTTCCACTCACCAAGAGCGCTACGCTCCCCGGCAACGGTGCCAGCTTGCCGTGGAAAACTAGAGAAACTGAAATTATGATTGTGCCTTCCCGTCCCGTCTGGGTCGCACGCCGGCATGGCGGTCAAACAAGTGCACTGGAATCATCTCCCTCCTTGTCAATAATGATTCCACAGACTTAAAAAGCCCACAACAATTAAAGTGCATCTTTTTCGCATCAGTTAGCTGCCTTAATTACGGCCGGCTGCATGCAGGCACTCAGAATCGCTCGCAGCCAGTATGCGGAGCAGCATGCAACGAGTCGCAGCCAAGGGCATGCATGCAGCCACTTAAATCGCTAGAATTAATTAGGCTTAAACTTCTGCATGCCGTTGATGACCTACAAGTGTAGGGGATCTATCGTAGTCCTTTCGATAAGTAAGAGTGTCAAACCCAATGAGGAGCAGAAGGAAATGATAAGCGGTTCTCAGTAAGGTTTTCTCTTCAAGCACTGAAATTGTAGGTGATAGATAGTTTTGTGATAAGATAAATAGTAATGAGCAAAAGTAAATAAAGTAAATAAGGTGCAGCAAGGTGGCCCAATCGTTTATGTAGCAAAGGATAAGCCTGGACAAATTCTAATAATAATGAAGGAGCTCCCGAGGACACATTGGGAATTATCGTCAAGCTAGTTTCATCACATTCATAAGATTCATGTTCGGTACTTTGATAATTTGATATGTGGGTGGACCGGCACTTGGGTACTGCCCTAACTTGGACAAGCATCCCACTTATGATTAACCCCTATTGCAAGCATCCGCAACTACAAAAAGGAGTATTAAGGTAAACCTAACCACAGCATTAAACATATGGGCCCATATGAACCCCTAACGAAGCAACGCATAAACTAGGGTTTAAGCTTTTGTCACTCTAGCAACCCATCATCTACTTATTACTTCCCTATGCCTTCCTCTAGCCCAAATAATGGTGAAGTGTCATGTAGTCGACATTCACATAACACCACTAGAGGATAGACAACATACATCTCATCAAAATATCGAACGAATACCAAATTGACAGGACTACTAATAGCAAGACTTCACCCATGTCCTCAGGAACTAAAGTAACTACTCACAAAGCATAATAATGTTCATAATAAGAGGTGTAATAATATGCATTAAGGATCTGAACATATAATCTTCCACCAAGTAAACCAATAAGTATCAACTACAAGGAGTAATCAACACTACTAGCAACCCACAGGTACCAATTTGTGGTTTTGGATACAAGATTGGATACAAGAAATGAACTAGGGTTTGAGAGGAGATGGTGCTGGTGAAGATGTTGATGGAGATTGACCCCCTCCCGATGAGAGGATCATTGGTGATGACGTTGGTGATGATTTCCCCCTTCCGGAGGGAAGTGTCCCCAGCAGAATCGCTCCACCAGAGCCCTAGATTGATTCCGCCAAGGTTCTGCCTCGTGGCGGCAGAGTTTCGTCCCGTAAAATTGCCCACGAATGTTTCCAGGACAAAACCCTTCATATAGCAGAAGATGGTCGTCGGAAGCCCACCAGGGGGCCCAGGAGATAGGGGGGCGCCCTATAGGGGGGGCGCCCCCCTGTCTCCTGGACAGGGTGTGGGCCCCCTGGCCTATTTCTTTCGCTCGTAAATTCTTAATAAATCCAAAAGGTGGTTTCGTGGAGTTTCAGGACTTTTGCAGTTGTGAAGAATAGGTTTCCAACGTTTGCTCCTTTTTCAGCAAGAATTCCAGCTGCCGGCATTCCCCCTCTTCATGGTAAACCTTATAAAATAAGAGAGAATAGCCATAAGTATTGAGATATAATGTGTAAAAATAGCCCATAATGCAATAAATATTGATATAAAAGCATGATGCAAAATGGACGTATCAGCCGTTAATTATTGCCATGCCTTGGTCTTGCTGCTTTGCTCACGGGGCTAATAAACCCGGACGGAGGGAGTACCTTGGTTGGTGAGAGGTTTGAATTAAGCCCTGCAAACCGGAAAGGAGGTACTAGTACGTGCATGATCCTCTATTTCTTCATGTAGGATCGAATAGGTCATTTCTTGAATTGAACCCTGCAAACCGGAAAGGAGGTAGTATGTGCGTGATCCGCTATTTATCCGTGTAGGATCGATAGTGTAGCTTGTCACTTTCTTCAGAGGTAGGCATTTTTATTCAAAAAACTGCCACTTCGCATCTTGCGTCACAAATAAAACTGCCAGGAGCGCATTTGTAGGCTAGCTAGTGATCGATCAGTAACTTGTAAACACTAAGCGAACAGAAATAAGTAAATGTTAATGCATCTCAATGATTCACAGATCATATACAAATATGTAGCTCCAAAAGCAAAGATCAGCCACTTCGGATCTTGCGTCGCAACTAAAACTAACTAGTATGATTCCCATACATAAGATCAACATGTTAATGCATCTCAATGATTCACAAATCATATACAAATATGTAGCTCCAAAAGCAAAGATCTAGAAAAAACATATGTTCTTCCTACTAACATGGATGCTTCTCTTGGCCAACATTCAGTACAGACTGAAAGACAAATTTGTTTGTGAAGTCTACAATTCCTCTTGCAAATGTAAGTGGTTTCACCAACAGCTGGAACCATGAGAATGAACCACACATGATGGAGGAACATCCACTGCAATATGATTTGGTCTTCTCTCGATCACACCGCGAGACTATTTTCAGAATACAAAGTTTAACTTAGGCAAAATGATGCCCATTGTATAATCAGACCAAAGCAATGAAGCACCTAGTGTTGGCCAATAAATAGTACAGTACTACTTTTCTGCAGTCCATGAAGTGACTATCCAATCTTTCTGTGTCTATTTTCAAATGGCACTGCATGCAGTGACTATACTATTCTCTTGTGCAGTTCAACCAAAATTGCGGACACTTTGTTTGTTTGCCAAATAGCAATGGGCAGACATCTCTGTCTGCACAAATATCAAGCAGCTAGTAGACATATACGACACCATGTATCTTCGGTTTAAACATGTCTCTTCCGCTTAGCATGTGTCATGTTCTGCATTGGACAATCTGATACAGTTATGTTTTGCCCTAGACAATTTCATACTTAATTGATTTGCTGGTTTAGAGCAGAAATATAGCGCCTATTCTTCATCAGACCAAGGATATCCATGTTCGCAGTGATGGAAGAGGTGAAATCGATACAACCGAAATTGAGCATCCAATCATTGAATCCTGTCCTGCACCTCCAATGTAGGTCCACCCTGCCAATAAATTCACATGCAAACCCACTACTAGGGAAAAGCCTATACACAAAAACTTACCAGCAGCGCTGCTCAAAATACAACGCTACTGCTACTTAGCAGTAGCGCGTGATAGCAAAACGCGCTACTGAAAGCAAAATAGCAGTAGCGCGTCCTCCGCAAAACGCGCTACTACTCTAATTGCCATGACCTCGCCCCCCGCTAGTTTTAGCAGCAGCGCCCTATAATGAACCGCGCTACTGCTATTCAGATTAGCTGTAGCGCATTTCGTCAAACGCGCTACAACTATCCCTACCTTATCCCCACACGCACGACCGACCCTAAACGCGCTACAACTATCCCTACCTTATCCCCACATGCACGACCGACCCTCTCTCTCACTCACACTCTCACTCTCGCCCGTGTGTAGATAACCGTCGTCGTGCGTCGCCACCGCCGCCGCCCCGCCGAGGTACTCCCCTCCTTCCGTCCCTCCTCCCTCCTCCTCGCACATCCTCCCTCCGCCTGCGGCCGCCCCTCCCTCCTCCGCCGCTTCCCTCCTCCCTCCGCATGCGGCCGCCCCTCCTCCCTCCGCCACCGGCAGCCCTCCTCCCACCGCCCTCGACCTCACCGCCGCCACCCGAGCCCACCCAGCACCGCCGCCTCCCGATCCCGATCCCGCCCTCGCCGCCCCTAGCTACCTCTCCGTCGCCCCCCACCCCTGCCACTAGTTAGTACTAGAATTAGTAGTAGTAGATGTTAATTTAGGGTTCATAGCTAGTACTAGATGTTGCTTAGTTAGTACTAGATTTTTAGTAGTAGATGTTAATTACTAGTAGTGATGGTACTAGTTAACTAGGGCAGTATGATTAATAGTAGTTGTAGTTGAACTAGTTTACTAAGTAAATTAATAAACTAGTTGAACTAGTTGAATTAATAGAACTAATGTATTTTTAGTAAGATAATTAATATAACTAGTTGAACTACTTTATTTTTAGAAAGAACTAGTTTTTTTCTATTTATAGTAAGTTTATATTTAGTAAGAACTAGTTGAATTAATAAAACTAGTTGAACATGTCATATTTGTTGTTATTTTTTTAGTTTAAGCAATTATTCGGGATGTATTAGTGATAACTTATATGGTTTCAGGTGACCACCGTCGTCCCCGTCACCGAACCCCTCCGACATCCCCGTGGTCGTCCCAGTCACCGACCCCCTCCGACATCGAGGTGAGACCAGCCAAATATCCTTGTATATCTTGTGTTGTTGCTCAAATAGGATATGTGGTTGCCCAAGTGGCCGTTCATGTTCAGTTTACATCTCCGAGTGGCCTATGTTTTGCCGGAGTGTTGATTAATTTCCATTCAGCCAAATTTCAGGCGCTCGATATGTCCTTTTTTAGCAAAGGTCATGCCGGATTTTTTCGTGAATTCTGGCATGACTTGTGCTAGAATAAAAAATATGTACACGTTTAATCTTTGAATTATGAACGTATGAAATGTCGTACTCGGACGACGATAGTCTCCCGGGGGAGTGCAGCTGGTGCCACGACGATCGAGGTATGTGCGACAGGTTCGTTGAGCTGGACGAAGATCGGCGCTTCAGCATTAAGCTCGAGGAGACCTTCGATGTTGAAACGGTATGCAACAACGACAAGTGTTTTTTCGTAATTAAGCATGACTTCAACTATTTCAACATCTAATTTTCATATTTTACAATTTTACTAGCTTATTACATGCCATGCAAGACGCTTTGTCTTGGAGAGGATGGGTTTTGAAGACCATGAAAATTTTGAAACAAAGAAAAATACACCTAAGGACCCATCATGATATGGATTTTGAAGTAAATCTGTGCAATGCTCAGAGCGTAAACCATTTTGGTTGCCAAAACTGGGAAGCACTTTGCAAAATTTATGGTTTTTATGAGGGTATGATTATCACCATGGATCTTGGTGATCCTGACATCGAGCAAGACAATATGGACATTTGGGTCCTTGTTGATACGCTTCCGATTGTACCGCTATGTGAGTTTCTCAAACATAGTTATTAACTAACTTATATTGCTTATTTCAAAATAGTTGATAGCTTATTTCCATTGACAGCTTATTTTGATTCTTCAAAGACTGTGCGAAAGATGGTAGATAAAACCCACTACATTGATGGCACCGAATTAACGTATAAGGAGAAAAATCATCTGATCGCATTTTGTACTCTTCTTGAGAATTACAATAACTATTATCGAACTCCTCCAAATTATGGTGAATACGTGCCACTAGTGCATGTGTTGAACCACGGTAACTTCTCTGGAATACCCTGGTAAGATTTTTTACTATTACGACATCCGTGCATCTTTTGCATACTTCTAAAACTAGTACATCATTGCTAACTATGAAGTTATTATTATGTTTTTCAACAGAAACTCCCGATGGATTGTGTGCCTCATCTGATGTCTCTAAATGGTCGCCTCTCAGTTCTAAACATACTGCCAGGTAAATCTAGGGATCTCACATGTGCATATCGGATTTCTAAAACCGGTGAACACATGATCATCAAAGAATGGAAGAAATGTATGGACATCCGCAAGGAGGTTCTTGGAAGTAACATTCAGCGAAAGGCAAGAATTGGAGACAGGCTAATCTCCATTATCCATAATGGAGAGTCAGGGGCTATCTTGTTTTTTGCTATTTTACCTTAGAAAATGTAGTAGTTCTTAATCGAATGTAGTAGGTCCTATGAGGTACAATATGTTTATTATGTGGTAATGTGTTAGAGTTGATAATGAGGAGTACTTGTGATTACAACTAGTGACCAATTTGCTATATGATGTCATTGATGAAAACGATGATCTTGAGGAGGTGTTATATGACAATGATGTATTATGATGATAAGTTGTTAATGATATGATGATGATGATGATATTATTATATCATTGGGTGAAAGAACCGCGGATTAGTTTCAAGTGGATGGACATCCACTTGAAACTAGTCCACGGTTCTTTCACCCCATGATGAAATAACTCATTATGATGTAAAAATAATCTCTAAATTCCTGTTGTATGAAAACTTGTGTAAAGGTGTATGAATACAACATGAAATAAAAAAGAAATAAAATACTAAATAATAGTAGTAGCGCGGGAAAGGGGAAGCGTTACTACTAGTTACCAGTAGCGAGGTACTGGAGAACCGCTACTACTAAGTCAATTTAGCAGTAGCGTGCATACAGGCGCGCTATTGCTAAGGTTTAGCTGTAGCGCCTTATCAGTAGCGCTCCTTCCCGCGCTACTGATAGGCCTAAAACCCGCGCTGCTGCTAGGCTTTTCCCTAGTAGTGACCACTAGTATTACTATCTAATGACAGTACAAAAAGAGTAGCAAGATAGTAGCAAACCATGTACCTTCATAATGAATAGCTCATAGTGCCACCAATTGGATATAAACGTTTGGAAAAAAACATGCTCCTAATGTTGAACCAGTTGGACTTTTTGTGCAGTTCCACTAAAATCGAGCATCCCTGTTTGCATAGATATTGAAAGTGCGATACTATAAAAGTGGCACTAGTTGAAGCATAGACTCACAAATATAAGCATTCCAATTTCTTAATGGGAAAAGGTAGCAAGATTGTTTCCAACCACCTATTTGAAGGAATAAATAAAGCAACAACGGCTGATGTCAAGAAGGCATACATAGTTCTTTCTGAAAAACTGAGCCATTCCTGACCTTTCCTCTTCTTTTAAGCAAATTTTGTGCAGTTCTACTAAAATAAAATGCCATCACCGCCTTGACAATTCAGTGACACTGTACAAAAGGAAATGACTTAACATTACATCATGATGTCAGGTATGTAGTCGACAGGCATTAGAGACAAACATACAGACCTCCTCCGATAACATAATGAACATTAATTTTAACAAAGGTGTGACTAGCTTTACCGGGATAATTTGAGTGAACACTACACCCTCTGTTCCTTAATAAGACGTTTCCGCGGTTCAATTTAAAGTACCTAAACATCTAGTATTTAGAAAATCAGGTAGTAGTTTTCTTGAGCACATATCTGGGAAAGCTTGCCACACTTTATTTATGTCCATACGCTAATGCAACACCATTCGAATACTAAAAATATACACTAATCCAGTGGATAGTGCAACAGTAGAGTAGTTAGTTTATTACAGGGTACAGTACAATGGTTTTATTGAACAGATTTCAATAAACTCTAGCACTGAAAGGTTTCTATAAGAATTAACAATACAAAATGTAAAGGTAACAAGTTTCAGCATTGGTATACTAGCTGTGCATGAGCATTAAACCAAATACAAAAGTCTGAAGGTAACTAGCATTATTAACTAATGACAGTATAAAAAAATTGCAAACCATGTTCCTCCAAGGTAAATATCATTTCGAACTCGGGGGGACCTTAAAAATTGCTATCTCAATCTTGATAATCTATCAAACATAAAAACTTGATCGAACGAATCAAGAGAACAGCCCGAGGAGGAAGTGCCCACTCTTGACCTTTCCTCTTGTCTTCATAATTGTTTGTGCAGTTTAACCAAAATAAAATGACATCAGCGCCTTGGCATTTTGGTGACACTGTACAAAAAATTAACTTATCTCATGAAAGTGAGGTATGTAATCTATAAGCATTAACAGTGCAAAAATCTGAAGGTAGTAACAAGTTTCGTCGTTGGTATACTGGCTATGCAACAACATTAGAACGCCTTAGCTGAAAAATCTTTAATACATCCACAATCAATAGCTAACCCTGAAATAATCCAGTGACATTAAATGGCATTGCTTAAATTTATCGGTGGCATTAGACTGAGAGCGGCATTGGTTAAATGTGGCATCACTTTAGCAGTAGCATTGCTTGACTTGACTCCTGGCGTTATACTAACAGCAAAAGTTGGCAATAAGAGCATGGGAGGCCCATTCGGACAGTGGGCGCACCAGTACGATGTACCTCCATGGACGCAGAGTGGTGAGGGAGGTATGGTTGTCCAGAGCAACAAATATCCAGGCAGCATATGTGGATTACGTCCCATTTTTGTTCTCTTTAGGCACCTTTTTCCTATGTGAGGACAACAAACTGATCGACCTGTTCATTCTCTATTGCATTGTGATACGTCTCCAACGTATCTATAATTTTTGATTGTTCCATGCTATTATATTACCTGTTTTGGATGTTTATGGGCTTTATTTTACACAATTATATCATTTTTGGGACTAACCTACTAACCGGAGGCCCAGCCCGTATTGCTGTTTGTTTGCCTATTTCAGTATTTCAAAGAAAAGGAATATCAAACGGAGTCCAAATGGAATGAAACCTTCGGGAGCATGATTTTTGGAACGAACGTGATCCAAGGACTTGGAGTGCAAGTCAAGAAGCAGCCGAGGCGGCCATGAGATAGGAGGGCGCGCCCACCCCTCCTGGACGCGCCCACCTGTCTCGTGGGCCCCTCGAGCATCCACCGACGTACTTCTTCCTCCTATATAAGCCTACATATCCAGAAAACATCCAAGGAGCCACCGAAGAAATATTTCCGCCACCATAACCTTCTGTATCCGCAAGATCCCATCTTGGAGCCGTTGCCGGCGTTCTGCCGGAGGGGGAATCCACCATGGAGGGCTTCTACATCAACACCATAGCCCCTCCGATGAGTTGTAAGTAGTTTGCCACAGACCTTCGGGTCCATAGTTATTAGCTAGATGGCTTTTTCTCTCTTTTTGGATCTCAATACAATGTTCTCCCCCTCTCTTGTGGAGATCTATTCGATGTAAACTCTTTTTGCAGTGTGTTTGTTGAGATCCGATGAATTGTGGGTTTATGATCAAGTTTATCTATGAATAATATTTGAATCTTCTCTGAATTCTTTTATGTATGATTGAGTTATCTTTGCAAGTCTCTTCAAATTATCAGTTTGGTTTGGCCTACTAGATTGATCTTTCTTGCCATGGGAGAAGTGCTTAGCTTTGGGTTCAATCTTGCGGTGTCCTTACCCACTGACAGAAAGGGTTGCAAGGCACGTATTGTATTGTTGCCATCGAGGATAAAAAGATGGGGTTTATATCGTATTGCACGAGTTTATCCCTCTACATCATGTCATCTTGCTTAATGCGTTACTCTGTTCTTTATGAACTTAATACTCTAGATGCATGCAGGAGTCGGTCGATGTGTGGAGTAATAGTAGTAGATGCAGGCATGAGTCGGTCTACTTGTCACGGACGTGATGCCTACATACATGATCATGCCTAGATAATCTCATAATTATTCGCTTTTCTATCAGTTGCTTGACAGTAATTTGTTCATCCACCGTAATACTTATGCTATCTAGAGAGAAGCCTCTAGTGAAACCTATGGCCCCCGGGTCTATCCTTTATCATATAAGCTTTCAATCTACTTTTATTTGCATCTTTATTTTCTGCATCTATATTATAAAATACCAAAAATATATTTATCTTATCATATTATCTCTCTCAGATCTCACTTTTGCAAGTGGCCGTGAAGCGATTGACAACCCCTTTATCGTGTTGGTTGCGAGTTCTTTGTTTGTTTGTATAGGTTCGTGGGACTTGTGAGGAGCCTCCTACTGGATTGATACCTTGGTTCTCAAAAACTGAGGGAAATACTTACGCTACTGTGCTGCATCACTCTTTCCTCTTCAAGGAAAACCAACGCAAGCTCGAGACCTAGCAAGAAGGATTTCTGGCGTCGTTGCCGGGGAGGTCTTTGCTCAAGTCAAGACATACCAAGTACCCATCACAAACTCATCTCCCTCGCATTTACATTATTTGCCATTTTCCTCTCGTTTTCCTCTCCCCCACTTCACCCTTGCCGTTTTATTCGCCCTCTCTTTCCCAATCTCCTCTCTCTTTCGCTTGCCTTTTTCCGTTTGCTCGTGTGTTAGATTATATACCTTGTCGTTATGGCTAGTCCTCCTATCCTTGTTATTACTCCCAAACATGAAATTCTCAATTTTAAGAAAAGGGAGGGAGAAAATTTAAAAGATGCTTGGTATAGAATTTGCAATGCTCAAAATAAATCCACTAGGAAGCTTTCTACTTCCGTTCTTCTTCGCAATTTTTATGTAGGCATTACTCCTTGGAATAGATGTGTTCTTGATACCATTGTCGGAGGGGATTTCTTGAATAGCCACATGTTTGAAGCCTATAATGCTATGTTAGATTTGTTTGGCCCACCACCTCTTTTGGTTAACGGAACTCTTTTAACTTTGGAACATATTATGCAATGGCTTGAGATCATAGAAAATAAAATTGCCACTGTTGAGTAAATTGAAAATTTATATAAAAAGATTCATAATCAAATTACCCAATACGGATCTAGGGTTGGAGTTACTTTGAAAAATCTTAAGGAGAAAGAACCTATAGTTAATGAAAAAATAGATCTAGAGTCTGCAAGAATGGGTAAACTTGAGGATATCATTACTAACTTAGGTTCTGCGTTTTCGTCCATGAAAAACACTCCAAAACCCCCTACCAAAACGGCCAAGTTTATTTATGTTCCTAAAAATAAAGGTGAAACTTCTAATGAAGGAGATACGGATCTCAAATCCATAAGTGTTCATCCCAATTGTCTCTCTATCGTTAAAGAATCTTCTGCTACAAACGAATTTCTTGAATTTTTTCCTAAAGGTTTTATCATTGCTAAAAAGGGAGAAACCCCTAAAGATTGTAAGTGCTCTATTGATGAATAAAGTGCCAAAGATGGCACTACTTAGATCTATCTTCGCTTTTATGCCTAGCTAGGGGCGTTAAATGATAGCGCTAGTTGGGAGGCAACCCAATTTTCTTTGTGTTTTTTGTTTTTGTTTTTGTTTAGTAATAAATTTTGCATCTACTTTCTGTTTAGATGTGTTTTCATGTTTTAATTAGTGTTTGTGCCAAGTAGAACCTATAGGATAACCTATGATATGAGTTGATTTGATTCTGCTGAAAAACAGAAACTTTGCGCTCACGAGAAAAACTTTAATAAATCACAGGAACGAGATTTTGCATTGTTTCTTTTTGCTGATCTTCAATAAATAAATTTTTTAGGACGTCCTATTTTGGTAGGATTTTTAAGGTTCTAGAAGTTTGTGTTAGCTACATATTGCTACAGACTGTTCTGTTTTTGACAGATTCTGTTTTTCGTGTGTTGTTTGCTTATTTTGATGCATCTATGGCTAGTATGTAAGGGTATGAACCATAGAAAACTTGGAATACAGTAGGTTTAACACCAAAATAAATAAATAATGAGCTCATTACAGTACCTTATGTGGTGGTTTTGTTTTCTTTCACTAACGGAGCTTATAAGATTTCCTGTTGAGTTTTGTGTTGTGAAGTTTTCAAGTTTTGGGTAAAGCCTTGATGGACTATGGAATAAAGAGTGGCAAGAGCCTAAGCTTGGGGATGCTTATGGCACCCCAAGATATTCAAGAATATCCAAAAGACTAAGCTTGGGGATGCCCCCAGAAGGCATCCCCTCTTTCGTCTTCGTTCATTGGTAACTTTACTTGGAGCTATATTTTTATTCGCCACATGATATGTGTTTTGCTTGGAGCGTCGTGTATTATATTAGTCTTTGCTTTCTAGTTTACCACAATCATCCTTGCTGTACACACCTTTTGGGAGAAGCCTACTTGATTGAAATTTATTAGAATATGCTATGTGCTTCGCTTATATCTTTTGAGCTAGATAGTTTTTGCTCTAGTGCTTCACTTATATCTTTTAGAGCACGGTGGTGGATTAATTTTGAAGAAACTTTTAGTCTCTCATGCTTCACTTATAATATTTTGATAGTCTTTTAGAACAGCATGGTATTTGCTATGGTTACAAATTTGGTCCTAGAATGATGAGCATCCAAGTTGGGTATAATAAAAACTATCATAGGACGTGAATTGGATGCTATGATCAATTTGTTGCTTGATAATTGTTTTGAGATACAAAGGTAGTAATGTTAGGGTCATGCTAGTGGATAATTATGAAATTGAGAAATACTTTTGTTGAAGTTGGCAAGTCCCGTAGCATGCACGTATGGTAAAGGTTGTGTGACAAATTTGTTGCATGAGGTGCTCTTTTGATTGTCTTCCTTATGAGTGGCAGTCGGGGACGAGTGATGGTCTTTTCCTACCAATCTATCCCTCTAGGGGCATGCGTAGTAGTACTTTGCTTTGAGGGCTAAGTAGACTTTTGCAATAAGTATATGAGTTCTTTATGACTAATGTGAGTCCATGGATATACGCACACTCATCCTTCCACTTTGCTAGCCTCTATTATGCCGCATAACTTTCGCCGGTATCATAAACCCATTATTTACCTTCCTCAAAACAGCCACCATACCTACCTATTATGGCATTTACATAGCCATTCCGAGATATATTGCCATTCAACTTTCACTGTTCCATTTATTATGACATGTTTCATCATTGTCATATTGCTCTTTGCATGATCATGTAGTTGACATCGTATTTGTGGTAAGGCCACCTTCATAATTTTCATACATGTCGCTCTTGATTCATTGCATATCCCGGTACACCGCCGGAGGCATTCATATAGAGTCATATCTTGTTCTGGCTTTGAGTTGTAATTCTTGAGTTGTAAATCAATAAAAGTGTGATTATCTTCATTATTAGTGCATTGTCCCAGTGAGGAAAGGATGATGAAGACTATGATTCCCCCACAAGTCGGGATGAGACTTCGGACTTTATAAAAATAAAAAGAGGCCAAAGAAGCCCACCAAAAAGAAAAAAAGAAAAAAAAAGAAAAAGAAAAAAGAAAGAAAAGAAAAAAAGAAAAAAAGAGAGAAAAAGAAAGAAAAAAGAAAAAATGAGAGAAAAAGAGAGAAGGGACAATGCTACTATCTCTTTTTCCACACTTGTGCTCCAAAGTAGCACCATGATCTTCATGATAGAGAGTCTCCTATGTTGTCACTTTCATATGCTAGTGGGAATTTTGCATTATAGAACTTGGCTTGTATATTCCAATGATGGGCTTCCTCAAAATGCCCTAGGTCTTCGTGAGCAAGCAAGTTGGATGCACACCCACTTAGTTTCTTTCGTGCACCATTATAGCTCTAGTGCATCCGTTGCATGGCAATCCCTACTCACTCACATTGATATCTATTGATGGGCATCTCCATAGCCCGTTAATACGCCTAGTTGATGTGAGACTATCTTCTCCCTTTTTGTCCTTACAACCACCACCATATACCACCATAGTGCTATGTCCATGGCTTGTGCTCATGTATTGAGTAAGAGTTGAAAAAAGTTGAAGCGCGTTAAAAAGTATGAAACAATTGCTCGGATCGTCATCGGGGTTGTACATGATGGGAGTATTTTGTGTAATGAAAATGAAGCATGGACTAACTTTATGATTTTGTAGGGATAAGCTTTCTTTGGCTATGCTATTTTGATAGGACATGAGTATTTGTTAGTATGCTTTGAAGCATTATTATTTTTATGTTTTATGAGCTTTTATCTTGAATCATTTGGATATGTACATTCATGCCACAATAAAGAAAATTGCATTGATAATTATGCTAGGTAGCATTCCACATCAAAAATTCTGTTTTTATCATTTACCTACTCGAGGACGAGCAGGAATTAAGCTTGGGGATGCTTGATACGTCTCCAACGTATCTATAATTTTTGATTGTTCCATGCTATTATATTACCTGTTTTGGATGTTTATGGGCTTTATTTTACACAATTATATCATTTTTGGGACTAACCTACTAACCGGAGGCCCAGCCCGTATTGCTGTTTTTTTGCCTATTTTAGTATTTTGAAGAAAAGGAATATCAAACGGAGTCAAAATGGAATGAAACCTTTGGGGGCGTGATTTTTGGAACGAACATGATCCAGAGGACTTGGAGTGCAAGTCAAGAAGCAGCCGAGGCGGCCACGAGATAGGAGGGCACGCCCACCCCTCCTGGGCGCGCCCCCTTGTCTCGTGGGCCCCTCAAGCATCCACCGACGTACTTCTTCCTCCTATATAATCCTACATACCCCAAAAACATCCAGGGAGCCACCTAAGAAATATTTCTGCCACCGTAACCTTCTGTATCCGCGAGATCCCATCTTGGAGCCATCGTTGGCGTTCTGCCAGAGGGGGGATCCACCACGGAGGGCTTCTACATCAACACCATAGCCCCTCCGATGAGTTGTGAGTAGTTTACCACAGACCTGCGGGACCATAGTTATTAGCTAGATGGCTTCTTCTCTCTTTTTGGATCTCAATAGAATGTTCTCCCCCTCTCTTGTGGAGATCTATTCGATGTAAAATCTTTTTGCGGTGTGTTTGTCGAGATCCGATGAATTGTGGATTTATGATCAAGTTTATCTATGAATAATATTTGACTCTTCTTTGAATTCTTTTATGTATGATTGAGTTATCTTTGCAAGTCTCTTCGAATTATCAGTTTGGTTTGGCCTACTAGATTGATCTTTCTTTCCATGGGAGAAGTGCTTAGCTTTGGGTTCAATCTTGCGGTGTCCTTACCCAGTGACAAAAAGGGTTGCAAGGCACGTATTGTATTGTTGCCACCGAGGATAAAAAGATGGGGTTTATATCATATTGCATGAGTTTATCCCTCTACATCATGTCATCTTGCTTAATGTGTTACTCTGTTCTTTATGAACTTAATACTCTAGATGCAGGCAGGAGTCGGTCGATGTGTGGAGTAATAGTAGTAGATGCAGGCAGGAGTCGGTCTACTTGTCACGGACGTGATGCCTATATACATGATCATGCCTAGATAATCTAATAATTATTCGCTTTTCTATCAATTGCTCGACAGTAATTTCTTCATCCACCGTAATACTTGTGCTATCTTGAGAGAAGCCTCTAGTGAAACCTATGGCCCCCGGGTCTATCCTTTATCATATAAGCTTTCAATCTACTTTTATTTGCATCTTTATTTTCTGCATCTATATTATAAAATACCAAAAATATATTTATCTTATCATATTATCTCTATCAGATCTCACTTTCGCAAGTGGCCGTGAAGGGATTGACAACCCATTTATCGCGTTGGTTGCGAGTTCTTTGTTTGTTTGTATAGGTTCATGGGACTTGAGGAGCCTCCTACTAGATTGATACCTTGGTTCTCAAAAACTGAGGGAAATACTTACGCTACTGTGCTGCATCACCCTTTCCTCTTGAAGGAATACCAACGCAAGCTCGAGACGTAGCACGTTGTCATACCTTTCTACCGTTCTTCAACCAAGAGACACAAGACTTGTTCCTTAGCTACTGATTTTCCCCTTTTCAACCTAGATGCGGGTTCGATGCCTACTCTCTTGGATAGTACAGTCTCCCTTCCTTTCCTTATTCAACATAGACATGGATTAGTCTGCATGAAGTAGGGTTTCCTTTAATAGTGCAAATTATGGTTTTCGTCTGCGTGGCCAGCAGAATTGAGGATAGCAAATTGGGAAGATGGTGGAGTGGAAAAATATCCACATGCAACGACGTGGCAGATGGGGCAATAGAACAAGGGTATGGTTCGAAAAGAGGTAGCATACCTGAGGGTCGGCAGGAAGTGGCTTCGCTCGTGGTCGTCGTCCTCCGCACAAACTACGGCAGCGAGCTTGGGGACGGAGGCCATCCCACGCGGGCGCTAGGTCTGAGAGGACGGCCTTGTCGTCAGTGCGTGACCTCACTCGCCGACGATGAGTGCGTCAACGCTGCATGTCCTTTTCTTCCCCGGTGGATCTGTGACCACCGGTGAGGAGGGAGAGAGAGGCCGTCTTTATGGAGAGAGGGTGGTAGTGCGAGAAGTAAGTGGGCAGCCCTTACCAAGAAAGCACTGAAGCTCCAGCCTATATATCTTTTTTATACTACTAGTACTGGAGGTGGAGTAGTGGTAGAGTAGTTTATATTTTCTCTACGTACAGTACCAGTTAGTCGTGCTTCAAAACTGAACGTCACGCCATTAAAAAAATGAAGGTCGATAACTAATGCGGCACCTCGGGCCAACGCGGCCAGATCGCATTTTGCACGAGAAATTACACACCATGTTTCGTTGACATGTGGTCCCGTTCCAACATATCAGTGAGACGATGACTAGTAGTATTTCCGAACGGATGTGTAGGCCGGGGCGCCTCTTCGTGAACCATGGCAAACTGGCAACCTCCCACCGACTCTTCGCCTTTCCCTCTCGATTTGGAACTGCTGTCGCGCACTCTTCCTCTCCCTCCTCCATTTTCCTTCAGCCCTTCACCCTTTCTTCTGCCATTGTTCGATCGTCTTCTCCATGGAGGGAACGGGCTGGAAACGACCCCGTTATTCTTGCCACCATCTGAAAGATGACGTGGTGGAGGAACTCATTGATCGGTGCAACGTCATCACCTCGGCTAGCATGGCAGGTTCGTTCAAGCCCATTCTCGACTCAACTAATAACATCATTACAAGGAACCCAAGAGTCAAGGAGCGGTTTGATCTCCCCTATGTTCTTCACCATGACCCTGATGACTGGCGCAGGGACGACGAAGGCCTCGCCCTGTGCAAGTTGATGCCACTTGATAATGATACTATGATGTTAAGATGCCATTGCTTGAGGGTAAGGCTTGGGCAAGCGCAAATGGACATTGGGTTGTTTACATTGGGTCCAACTGCGAGTGGGAACTTGTGAATGTGTACACTCGTGACCGGGTTCCACTTCCAAAAATCTCAGCATACTACCCAGAGGTTGAGCATGATGACCCACAAGTGTAGGGGATCTATCATGGTCCTTTCGATAAGTAAGAGAGTCGAACCCAATGAGGAGCAGAAGGAAATGATAAGCGGTTTTCAGTAAGGTGTTCTGCAAGCACTGAAATTATAGGTGATAGATAGTTTTGTGATAAAATAAATAGTAACGAGTAACAAGTAAACAAAGTAAATAAAGTGCAGCAAGGTGGCCCAATCCTTTATGTAGCAAAGGATAAGCCTGGACAACTTCTAATAATGAAAAAGGAGCTCCCGAGGACACATGGGAATTATCGTCAAGCTAGTTTTCATCACGCTCATATGATTCGCGTTCGTTACTTTGATAATTTGATATGTGGGTGGACCGGTGCTTGGGTACTGCCCTTACTTGGACAAGCATCCCACTTATGATTAACCCCTATTGCAAGCATCCACAACTACAACAAAAGTATTAAGGTAAACCTAACCATAGCATGAAACATGTGGATCCAAATCAGCCCCTAACGAAGCAACGCATAAACTAGGGTTTAAGCTTCTGTCACTCTAGCAACCCATCATCTACTTATTACTTCCTTATGCCCTCCTCTAGGCCCAATAATGGTGAAGTGTCATGTAGTCAACGTTCACATGACACCACTAGAGGAGAAGACAACATACATCTCATCAAAATATCGAACGAATACCAAATTCACATGACTACTAATAGAAAGACTTCACCCATGTCCTCAGGAACGAAAGTAGCTACTCACAAAGCATATTCATGTTCATAATCAGAGGTGTATTAATATGCATTATGTTGGAAATATTCCCTAGAGGCAATAACAAATTGTTTATTATTGTATTTCCTTGTTCATGATAATTTTCTATTATTCATGCTATAATTGTATTGACCGAAAACCGCAATACATGTGTGAATACATAGACCACAACATGTCCCTAGTGAGCCTCTAGTTGACTAGCTCGTTGATCAACAGATGGTCATGGTTTCCTGACCATGGACATTGGATGTCATTGATAACGGGATCACATCATTAGGAGAATGATGTGATGGACAAGACCCAATCCTAAGCATAGCACAAGATCGTGTAGTTCGTTTGCTAAAAGCTTTTCTAATGTCAAGTATTATTTCCTTAGACGATGAGATTGTGCAACTCCCAGATACCGTAGGAATGCTTTGGGTGTGCCAAACGTCACAACGTAACTGGGTGGCTATAAAGGTGCACTACGGGTATCTCCGAAAGTGTCTGTTGGGTTGGCACGAATCGAGACTGGGATTTGTCACTCCATAAGACAGAGAGGTATCTCTGGGCCCACTCGGTAATGCATCATCATAATGAGCTCAATGTGACTAAGTAGTTAGTCACGGGATCATGCATTACGGAACGACTAAAGTGACTTGCTGGTAACGAGATTGAACGAGGTATTGGGATACCGACGATCGAATCTCGGGCAAGTAACATACCGATTGACAAAGGGAATTGCATACGGGATTGCTTGAATCCTTGACATCGTGGTTCATCCGATGAGATCATCGTGGAACATGTGGGAGCCAACATGGGTATCCAGATCCCGCTGTTGGTTATTGACCGGAGAACGTCTCGGTCATGTCTGCATGGTTCCCGAACCCGTAGGGTCTACACACTTAAGGTTCGGTGACGCTAGAGTTGTTATGGGAAATAGTATGTGGTTACCTAAGGTTGTTCGGAGTCCCGGATGAGATCCCGGATGCCACGAGGAGTTCCGAAATGGTCCGGAGGTAAAGATTTATATATGGGAAGTCCTATTTTGGCCACCGGAAAATGTTCGAGATTTTTCGGTATTGTACCGGGAAGGTTCTAGAAGGTTCTGGAGTGGGGCCCACCTGCATGGGGGGACCCACATGAACGTGGGTAGTGGGGGCAAGGCCCCACACCCCTGGTCAAGGCGCACCAAGATCCCCCCTTAGAAGGAATAAGAGCATATCCCGAAGGGATAAGATCAAGATCCCTAAAAAGGGGGGGGGGGATAGCAATCGGCGGGGAAGGGAAATGATGGGATTTCTTTCCCCCACCTTTGCCAACACCCGAATGGACTTGGAGGGCAACAAACCAGCCCCCCTCAACCCCTATATATAGTGGGGAGGTGCATGGGAGTCACATCCCTTCCCCTAGCGCAGCCCTCTCCCTCCTCCAACACCTCCTCCTCCTCCGTAGTGCTTGGCGAAGCCCTGCTGGAGAACCACGAGCTCCATCACCACCATGCCATCGTGTTGTCGGAGTTCTCCCTCAAATTCTCCTCTCCCCTTGATGGATCAAGAAGGAGGAGACGTCCCCAGGCTGTACGTGTGTTGAACGCGGAGGCACCGTTGTTCGGTGATTAGATCGAAATCAACCGCGATCTGAATCGCTACGAGTACGACTCCTTCATCCGCGTTCTTGTAACGCTTCCGCTTCGCGATATTCAAGGGTATGAAGATGCACTCCCCTCTCTCTCGTTTCTAGTCTCTCCATAGATTGATCTTGGTGATGCATAGAAAATTTTGAATTTCTGCTACGTTCCCCAACAGTGGCATCATGAGCTAGGTCTATTGCGTAGATTCTATGCACGAGTAGAACACAAGTTGTTGTGGGCGTTGTTTTTGTTCAATATGCTTACTGTTACTAGTCCTATCTTGTTTCGACGGTATTGTGGATGAAGCGGCCCGGACCGACCTTACACGTACACTTATGTGAGACAGGTTCCACCAACTGACATGCACTTGTTGCATAAGGTGGCTAGCGGGTGATAGTCTCTCCAACTTTAGTCGGATCGGATTCAATGAAAAGGGTCCTTATGAAGGGTAAATATCAATTGGCATATCACGTTGTGGTTTTGGCGTAGGTAGGAAACGTTCTTGCTAGAAACCTATAGCAGCCACGTAAAAACATGCAACAACAATTAGAGGACGTCTAACTTGTTTTTGCAGCATATGTCGTGTGATGTGATATGGCCAAGAAGTATGTGATGAATGAAATATATGTGATGTATGAGATTGATCATATTCTTGTGATAGGAATCATGACTTGCATGTCGATGAGTATGACAACTGGCAGGAGCCATAGGAGTTGTCTTTATTTATTGTATGACCTGCGTGTCACTGAATAACGCCATGTAATTACTTTACTTCATTGCTAAACCGTTAGCCATAGTAGTAGAAGTAATAGTTGGCGAGACAACTTCATGGAGACACGATGATGGAGATCATGATGATGGAGATCATGGTATCATGCCGGTGACGATGATGATCATGGAGCCCCGAAGATGGAGATCAAAAGGAGCAAAATGATATTGGCCATATCATGTCACTATTTGATTGCATGAGATGTTTATCATGTGTTCACATCTTATTTGCTTAGAACGACGGTAGCATAAATAAGATGATCCCTCACTAAAATTTCAAGAAAGTGTTCCCCCTAACTGTGCACCGTTGTGAAGGTTCGTTGTTTCGAAGCACCACGTGATGATCGGGTGTGATAGATTCTAACATTCGCATACAACGGGTGTAAGCCATATTTACACACGCGAAACACTTAGGTTGACTTGACGAGCCTAGCATCTACAGACATGGCCTCGGAACACAAGAGACCAAAAGGTCGAACATGAGTCCTATAGTAGATACGATCAACATGAAGATGTTCACCGATGATGACTAGTCCGTCTCACGTGATGACCGGACACGTCCTAGTTCACTCGGATCATGTATCACTTAGATGACTAGAGGGATGTCTATCTGAGTGGGAGTTCATTAGATGAACTTAACTATCCTGAACATAGTCAAAAGGTCTTTGCAAATTAAGTCGTAGCTCGCATTTCAGTTCTACTGCTTTAGATATGTTCCTAGAGAAAATTTAGTTGAAAGTTGACAGTAGCAATTATGCGGACTGGGTCCGTATACTGAGGATTGTCCTCATTGCTACATAGAAGGATTATGTCCTTAATGCACCGCTCGGTGTGCTGAACCTCGAGCGTCGTTTGTGGATGTTGCGAGCATTTGACATACATGTTTTGATGACTATGTGATAGTTCAGTGGGTAATGTTAAATGGTTTAGAATTGAGGCACCGAAGACATTTTTGAAATGTCGCAGAACATATGAGATGTTCCAAGAGCTGAAATTGGGATTTCAGGCTCGCGCCCACGTCAAGAGGTATGAGACCTCCGACAAGTTTCTTAACCTGCAAACTAAGGGAGAAAAGCTCAATCATTGAGCATGTGCTCAGATTGTCTGAGTAGTACAATCACTTGAATCGAGTGGGAGTTAATCTTCCAGATGAGATAGTGATGGTTCTCCATAGTCACTGCCACCAAGCTATTAGAGCTTCATGATGAACTATAACATATCAGGGATAGATATGATGATCCTTGAGCTATTCGTGATGTTTGACACCGCAAAAGTAGAAGTCAAGTGGGAGCATCAATTGTTGATGGTTAGTAAAACCATTAGTTTTAAGAAGGGTAAGGGCAAGAAGGGATACTTCATTAAACGGCAAATCAGTTGCTGCTCTAGTGAAGAAACCCAAGGTTGAACCCAAACCCGAGACTAAGTGCTTCTGTAATGAGAGGAACGGACACTGAAGCAGAACCACCCTAGATACTTGGTAGATAAGAAGGCAGGCAAGGTCGACAGAAGTATATTGGATATACATTATATTAATGTGTACTCTACTAGTACTCCTAGTAGCACCATGGTAATAGATACCGGTTCGGTTGCTAAGTGTTAGTAACTCGAAATAAAAGGCTATGGAATAAATGGAGACTAGCTAAAGGCGAGGTGACGATATGTGTTGGAAGTATTTCCAAGGTTGATGTGATCAAACATCGCACGCTCCCTCTACCATCGGGTTCGGTGTTAAACCTAAATAATTGTTATTTGGTGTTTGCGTTGAGCATAGACATGATTGGATTATGTCTATCGCAATACGGTTATTCATTTAAGAAGAATAATGGTTACTCTGTTTATTTGAATAATACCTTCAATGGTCTTGCACCTGAAATGATTGGTTTATTGAATCTCGATCGTAGTGATACACATGTTCATGCCAAAAGATATAAGATAGTAATGATAGTACCACCTACTTGTGGCACTACCATCTGAGTCATATTGGTATAAAATGCATGAAGAAGCTCCATGTTGATGGATCTTTGGACTCACTCGTTTTTGAAAAGTTTGAGACATGCGGACCATGTCTATTGGTATGTGCGCATGAAGAAACTCCATGCAGATGGATCGTTTGGACTCACTTGAGACATGCAAATCATACCACATGGGCAAGATGACTGAAAAACCTCGTTTTCAGTAAGATGGAACAAGAAAGCAACTTGTTGGAAGTAATACATTTTGATGTGTGCAGTCCAATGAGTGCCGAGGCACGCAGTGGATATCGTTATGTTCTTACTTCACAAATGACTTGAGTAGATGCTAAGTATATTTACTTGATGAAACACGAGTCTGAATTATTGAAAGGTTCAAGTAATTTCAGAGTGAAGGTGAAGATCGTTGTGACAAGAAGATAAAATGTCTATGATATGATCATGGAGATGAATATCTGAGTTGCGAGTTTGGTACACAATTAAGACATTGTGGAAATTGTTTCACAACTAATACCGCCTGGAACACCATAGTGTGATGGTGTGTCCAAACATCATAGATGCACCCTATTGGATATGGGGCATACCATGATGTCTCTTATCGAATTACCACTATCGTTTATGGGTTAGGAATTAGAGACAACCATATTCACTTTAAATAGGGCACCATGTAATTCCGTTGAGATGACACCGTGTGAACTATGGTTTAGAGAAACTTAAGCTGTCATTTCTTAAAAGTTTGGGGCTGCGATGCTTATGTGAAAAAGTTTCATGCTGATAAGCTCGATCCCCAAGCGGATAAATGCATCTTCATAGGACACCCAGAACATTTGGGTATACCTCCTATATCAGTTCCGGAAGCAAAAGGGATTGTTTCTAGAATCAGGTACTTTCTCGAGGAAAAGTTTCTCTCAAAAGAATTGAGTGGGAGGATGGCGGAGACTTGATGAGGTTATTGAACCGTCACTTCAACTAGTAGCAGGGCACAGGAAGTTGTTCCTGTGGCGCCTACACCAATTTAAGTAGAAGCTTATGATAGTGATCATGAAGCTTCGGATCAAGTCACTACCAAACCTCGTAGGGTGACAAGGGTGCGTACTACTTCAGAGTGGTACAGTAATCATGTCTAGAAGGTCATATTGCTAGACAACAATGAACCTATGAGCTATGGAGAAGCGATGGTGGGCCCGGATTCCAATGAATGGCTCAAGGCCATAAAATCCGAGAGAGGATCCATGTATGAAAACAAAGTGTAGACTTTGGCAGAACTACTCGATGGTCGTAAGGCTGTTGAGTATAGATGGATTTTAAAAGGAAGACGGACAATGATGGTAAGTGTCACCATTAAGAAAGCTCGACTTGTCGTTAAGATGTTTTCCGACAAGTTCAAGGAGTTGACTGCGATGAGACTTTCTCACTCGTAGCGATGCTAAAGAGTGTGTTGGAATTATATTAGCAGTTACTGCATGATTTATGAAATCTTGCAGATAGGATGTCAAAACATTGTTTCCTCGATGACATTCTTGAGGAAAGGTTGTATGTGATACAACCAAAAGGTTTTGTCAATCCTAAAAGATGCTAACAAGTATTCAAAGCTCCAGCAATCCTTCTAAGGACTGGAGTAAGCATCTCGGAGTTGGAATATACGCCTTGATGAGATAATCAAAGATTTTGCGTTTATACAAAGTTTATGAGAAACTCGTATTTCCAAAGAAGTGAGTAGGAGCACTATAGAATTTCTGATGAGTATATGTTATTAACATATTGTTGATCAGAAATGATGTAGAATTTCTGGAAAACATATAGGGTTATTTGAAAAGTGTTTTTCAATGGAAAACCTAGATTAAGCTACTTGAACATTGAGCATCAAGATCTATAAGGATAGATCAAAAACGCTTAATAGTACTTTCAAATAAATACATACCGTGACAAGATTTTGAAGGAGTTCAAAATAGATCAGCAAAGAAGGAGTTCTTGGCTGTGTTATAAGGTGTGAATATTGAGTAAGACTCAAGACATGACCACGACAGAAGAGAGAGAAAGGACGAAGGTCGTCCCCTATGCTTCAGACGTAGGTTCTATAGTATGCTATGCTGTGTACTGCACCAGAAGTGTGCCTTGCCATGAGTCAGTTAAGGGGTACAAGAGTGATCCAGGAATAGATCACAGGACAGTGGTCAAACTTATCCTTAGTAACTAGTGGACTAAGGAATTTTCTCAGTTATGGAGGTGGTAAAAGAGTTTGTCGTAAAGGGTTACACCGATGCAAACTCTCACACTAATCCGGATTATTCTGAGTAGTAAACCGGATTCGTATAGTAGAACAGTTATTTGGAATAGCTCCAAATAGAGCGTGGTAGCTGCATCTAGGAGATGACATAGAGATTTGCAAAGCACACACAGATCTGAAAGGTTCAGATCCGTTGACTAATAACCTCTCTCAGAAGCGAGATATGATCAAACCCCATGGGTGTCGATTCATTACAATCACATAGTGATGTGAACTAGATTATTGACTCTAGTGCAAGTGGGAGACTGTTGGAAATATGCCCTAGAGGCAATAATAAAATGGTTATTATTGTATTTCCTTGTTCATGATAATTGTCTATTATTCATGCTATAATTGTATTGACTGGAAACCGCAATACATGTGTGAATACATAGACCACAACATGTCCCTAGTGAGCCTCTAGTTGACTAGCTCGTTGATCAACAGATGGTCATGGTTTCCTGACCATGGACATTGGATGTCATTGATAATGGGATCACATCATTAGGAGAACGATGTGATGGACAAGACCCAATCCTAAGCATAGCACAAGATCGTGTAGTTCGTTTGCTAAAAGCTTTTCTAATGTCAAGTATCATTTCCTTAGACCATGAGATTGTGCAACTCCCGGATACCGTAGGAATGCTTTGGGTGTGCCAAACGTCACAACGTAACTGGGTGGCTATAAAGGTGCACTACGGGTATCTCCAAAAGTGTCTGTTGGGTTGGCACGAATCGAGACTGGGATTTGTCACTCCATAAGACAGAGAGGTATCTCTGGGCCCACTCGGTAATGCATCATCATAATGAGCTCAATGTGACTAAGTAGTTAGTCACGGGATCATGCATTACGGAATGACTAAAGTGACTTGCTGGTAACGAGATTGAACGAGGTATTGGGATACCGACGATCGAATCTCGGGCAAGTAACATACCGATTGACAAAGGGAATTGCATACAGGATTGCTTGAATCCTTGACGTCGTGGTTCATCCAATGAGATCATCGTGGAACATGTGGGAGCCAACATGGGTATCCAGATCCCGTTGTTGGTTATTGACCGGAGAACGTCTCGGTCATGTCTACATGGTTCCCGAACCCGTAGGGTCTACACACTTAAGGTTCGGTGACGCTAGAGTTGTTATGGGAAATAGTATGTGGTTACCTAAGGTTGTTCGGAGTCCCGGATGCCACGAGGAGCTCCGGAATGGTCCGGAGGTAAAGATTTATATATGGGAAGTCCTATTTTGGCCACCGGAAAAAGTTCAGGATTTTTCGGTATTGTACTGGGAAGGTTCTAGAAGGTTCCGAAGTGGGGCCCACCTGCATGGGGGGCCACATGAACGTGGGTAGTGGGGGCAAGGCCCCACACCCCTGGTCAAGGCGCACCAAGATCCCCCCTTAGAAGGAATAAGATCATATCCCGAAGGGATAAGATCAAGATCCCTAAAAAGGGGGGATAGCAATCGGTGGGGAAGGGAAATGATGGGATTTCTTTCCCCCACCTTTGCCAATGCCCCAATGGACTTGGAGGGCAAGAAACCAGCCCCCTCCACCCCTATATATAGTGGGGAGGCGCATGGGAGTCGCAACCCTTCCCCTGGCGCAGCCCTCTCCCTCCTCCAACACATCCTCCTCCTCTGTAATGCTTGGTGAAGCCCTGCCGGAGAACCACGAGCTCCATCACCACCATGTCGTCGTGTTGTCGGAGTTCTCCCTCAAGTTCTCCTCTCCCCTTGCTGGATCAAGAAGGAGGAGACGTCCCCGGGCGGTACGTGTGTTCAACGCGGAGGCATCGTTGTTCGGTGCTTAGATCGAAATCAACCGCATTCTGAATCGCTACGAGTATGACTCCTTCATCCGCGTTCTTGTAACGCTTCCACTTCGCGATCTTCAAGGGTATGAAGATGCACTCCCCTCTCTCTCGTTGCTAGTCTCTCCATAGATTGATCTTGGTGATGCGTAGAAAATTTTGTATTTCTGCTACGTTCCCCAACACATTAAGGATCTGAACATATGATCTTCCACCAAGTAAACCAATAAGTATCAACTACAAGGAGTAATCAACACTACTAGCAACCCACAGGTACCAATTTGTGGTTTTGGATACAAGAGATGAACTAGGGTTTGAGAGGAGATGGTGCTGGTGAAGATGTTGATGGAGATTGACCCCCTCCCGATGAGAGGATCGTTGGTGATGACATTGGTGATGATTTCCTCCTCCCAGAGGGAAGTGTCCCCGGCAGAACAGCTCTGCCAGAGCCCTAGATTGGTTCTGCCAAGGTTCCGCCTCGTGGCGGCGGAGTTTCGTCCCGTAAGCTTGCCCACGATTTTTTTTCCAGGGTAAGAGCGATGATATAGCAGAAGATGGACCCCGGAGGCCCACCAGGGGGGCCAGGAGATAGGGGCGCCCCCTATAAGGGGGCGCGCGCCCCTGTCTCCTGGACAGGGTGTGGTCCCCCTGGTGTATTTCTTTCGCTTAGAAATTCTTATTAATTACAAAAAGTTGTTTCGTGGAGTTTCAGGACTTATGGGGTTGTGCAAAATAGGTTTCCAATGTTTGCACCTTTTTCAGCCAGAATTCCAACTGCCGGCATTCCCCCTCTTCATGGTAAACCTTGTAAAATAAGAGAGAATGGCCATAAGTATTAAGATATAATGTGTAATAACATCCCATAATGCAATAAATATTGATATAAAAGCATGATGCAAAATGGACGTATCAACTCCCCCAAGCTTAGACCTCGCTTGTCCTCAAGCGGAAGCCAATATCGGAAAATATGTCCACATGTTTAGAGATAGAGGAGTCGATAAAAATAAAATACAGACATGAGGGCATCATGATCATTCTTATAACAGCAACATATAAAGATTCCATTATATAATTTCTTATGCTCAAGTAACAACCAATTCACAATATCAAGTATGGTTCACAAACTTCATTAAGAACTAACAAACTATAATCTCGGTCATTGAAGCAATCGCAATTTATCATAACATCAGAAAGAGTCAACAATAGAGCTTTCCAGCAAGTCCACATACTCAACTATCATATAGTCTTCTACAATTGCTAACACTCACGCAATACTTGTGGTTATGGAGTTTCAGACGGACACTGAGAAAGATAGGGGCTTATTGTGTTGCCTCCCAACGTATTCACCTTTAGGTGATGTCAACAATAATAGCCCATGCTAACAAACATCCAATTGGATATGTATATCACGACATTTCAAACATGAGGAGCTTGCCAAAGGATAAAATGAAAAAGGGAAAGGTGAAGATCACCTTGACTCAAGCACAAAATAAAAGCATAAAGTAAGAACATGAAGTAAAAGATAGGCCCTTCGCAGAGGGAAGCAGAGGTTGTCATGCGCTTTTAGGGTTGGACACACAAAATCTTAGTACGAAAGAACGTCACTTTATATGTCACTTGTGTATGGACCTTTATTATGCAGTCCTTCGCTTTTATTGCTTCCATAACAAGATCGTATAAAGCTTATTTTCTCCGCACTAATAAGTCATGCATATTTAGGGAGCAATGTTTATTGCTTGCACCGATGACAACTTACTTGAAGGATCTTACTCAATCCATAGGTAGATATGGTGGACTCTCATGGCAAAACTGGGTTTAAGGGTACTTGGAAGCACAAGTAGTATCTCTACTTGGTGCTAGGAATTTGGCTAGCATGAGGGGGAAAGGCAAGCTCAACATGTTCGGAAGGTCAATGACAACATACTTTAACTGAGATGTGAGAAAACATAAACCATTACGTTGTCTTCCTTGTCCACCGTCAACTCTTTTAGCATGTCATACTTAATGAGTGCTCACAATCATAAAAGATGTCCAAGATAGTGTATTTATATGTGAACCCCTCTTTCCTTATCACTTCCTATTAATTGCAACGATGACCAAGGCTACGTTCATCAACTCTCAACAACCTTTATGCCTCATACTTTCTATGTGTGAAGTTATTACTATCCACAAGATCAATATGAACTCTTTTATTCTTTTTATCCTTTCTATAGATCATAGCAACAAAGCAAAAGCCCTTGACTCAACACTAATCTTTATTATAGATAGCTTACGGACTCGATTACATAAAGAGAGCACTAAGCAAAATTCAAAACTACTTGATATCAAAACTTCAATCTACTAGATCAAGATACTACTAAAGGATCGGACTAAATAAAGCGGTAAAGATAGGAGTGTGATGGTGATATGATACCGGGACACCTCCCCCAAGCTTGGCAGTTGCCAAGGGGAGTGCCCATACCCACGTGATTATTTCCTCGGAGGTGATGGAGGTGGTGATGATGACGGTGGAGTTGTTGCATTTTTCTTCTCTAGCTTGCGTCTGAGGCTAAAATTTTCCTCCCTCAGATCCTCATTCTCGAGCTCAAGTTTCATTATCTTTTTGCATAGTGTTGCCTTGTTGTCCTGCAAAAAACGTGGTGGGATAGATTGGACCTTAGGGAGGCTTGACTTCTTGAACTCCACATGCATACCACCAGGTTGAGGTAGTGGATCGTCCTCTTCATCGGAGCTTGTCTCCTCCTTCCCCTTTGGATCATAGTCTTCTTCTTCCTCCGTGGTCCAGCCATAATGTCCCACATCCCCATATACTTTTGGGTTTGCGATATAATCAGCCATGTAGCTCTCCCCCTCCGAATCTTGGGATGACATCTTGTTCCAAATCTGCAACAGGAACAGCTCGAAACAAAAACAAAGGATATTTGCGTGATACGGTGGTCAAAACCTTCGTGAGTATACATAATGAATTTTTACCAACCAAAATACGTAATATGCAAGAAAACGGAGTCCGGGAGGCACACGAGGTGCCCACGAGACAGGGGGCGCGCCTAGTAAGGGGGGCGCGCCCTCCACTCTCGTGGGGGCCTCGTGTCCCTTTCGGACTACTTCTTTCTTCCTAAAATTCTTAAATAATCCAAAACTGATAAAAATTGCCATTGGAGTTGTTTTGGAGTCGGTTTACTTACCGTACCACATACCTATTCCTTTTCGGAGTCTGGAACATTCTGGAAAGTGTCCCTTATGTATTCCTCAGGGGTTACAGTTTCAATAATATTAGTTTCAACATTGATAGGATTGCCTGAAATATAATTTTTAATTCTTTGACCATTTACCACCCTTGGACACGTGCCTTCGAAGTTGTTGATTTTTATGGCACTAGAACGATAGACCTCCTCGATAACGTAGGGTCCTTCCCATTTTGAGAGAAGTTTTCCTATAAAAAATCTTAAGCGAGAGTTGAATAATAATACATAATCACCTTTATTAAACTCACGCTTTTGTATCCTCTTATCATCCCAGCGCTTGACTTTTTCTTTGAATAGCTTGGCATTCTCATAAGCTTGGGTTCTCCATTCATCAAGTGAGCTAATATCAAACAACCTCTTCTCACCGGCAAGTTTGAAGTCATAATTGAGCTCTTTAATAGCCCAATATGCTTTATGTTCAAGTTCAAGAGGCAAATGACAGGCTTTTCCATAAACCATTTTATACGGAGACATACCCATAGGATTTTTGTATGCAGTTCTATAGGCCCATAATGCATCAAGTTTTTTGGACCAATTCTTTCTAGATCTATTAACAGTCTTTTGCAAAATTAATTTGAGCTCTCTTTTGCTCAACTCTACTTGACCACTAGACTGTGGATGATAAGGAGATGCTATTCTATGATTGACATCATACTTCTTTAAGCATTTTAATAGAAGTGTTATGATCAGCACTACTAGTTGGAATAGCTTCTACCCACTTAGTAACGTAATCAACAGCAACTAAAATATGTGTATAACCATTAGAGGCAGGAAAAGGTCCCATATAATCAAAGCCCCAAACATCAAATGGTTCAATAACAACAGAATCATAGGCATTTCATGACGTCTACTAATGTTACCTATTCTTTGACATTCATCACAAGATAAGACAAACTTACGAGCATCTTTGAAGAGGGTAGGCCAATAAAAACCAGATTGTAGTACCTTGTGTGTAGTTCTATCTCCAGCGTGGTGTCCTCCATAAGATTCAGAGTGACACTTACGTAGAATCTGTTCCTGTTCATGCTCAGGCACACAACGTCTAATAACACCATCTACTCCTTTATAAAGGTGTGGATCATCCCAGAAGTAATGTCTTAAATCATAAAAGAACTTTTTCTTTTGTTGGTATGTGAAACTAGGCGGTAAATATTTAGCAACAATGTAATTAGCATAATCAGCATACCAAGGAGCAGTACGAGAAGCATTGATGACCGCTAATTGTTCATCAGGAAAGCTATCATTAATAGGCAGTGGGTCATCAAGAACATTCTCTAACCTAGACAAGTTATCTGCAACGGGGTTCTCAGCTCCCTATCTATCAATAATATGCAAGTCAAATTCTTGGAGCAAGAGAACCCATCTAATGAGTCTAGGCTTGCATCTTTCTTTTCCCTAAGATATTTAATAGCAGCATGATCAGTGTGAATAGTAACTTTGGAATCAATAATATAAGGTCTGAACTTATCACATGCAAACACATCTGCTAAGAACTCTTTTTCAGTAGTAGCATAATTTCTTTGGGCAGTATCAAGAGTCTTACTAGCATACTGGATAACATTCAATTTCTTATCAACTCTTTGCCCTAAAATAGCACCTACAGCTAGCATCGCACATAATTTCAAAAGGTAAATTCCAATCAGGTGGCTGAACAATAGGTGCAGTGATCAAAGCTTTCTTAAGCACTTCAAATGCTTCTCCACAATCATCATCAAAGACAAAAGGAATATCTTTTTGCAATAAATTAGTCAGAGGTCTAGAGATTTTAGAAAAGTCCTTAATGAACCTCCTATAAAAACCGGCATGACCTAGGAAACTTCTTATACTTTTTATGTCCATGGGACATGGCATATTTTCAATAGCATCAACTTTGGCTTTATGAACTTCAATACCTCTCTCGGAGATCTTGTGCCCCAAGACAATTCCTTCATTAACCATAAAGTGACAATTTTCCCAATTCGGGACGAGACTAGTGTCTTCACATCTCTACAAAACTTGATCAAGGTTGCTCAAACAATCATCAAAAGAGGATCCATAGACGCAGAAGTCATCCATGAATACCTCACAAATATTTTCACAAAAATCAGAGAATATAGCCATCATGCATCTTTGAAAGGTAGCAGGTGCATTACATAAACCAAAAGGCATACGTCTATAAGCAAAAGTACCAAAAGGGCAAGTAAAAGTAGTTTTAGATCGATCCTTCGCTGACACAGGTATCTGAGAGAAACCAGAATAACCATCTAGAAAGCAAAATTGTGTGTGTTTGGATAGCCTTTCTAGCATTTGATCAATAAAAGGTAAAGGGTAATGATCTTTCTTGGTAGCTTTATTTAACTTACGGAAATCAATTACCATCCTATAACCTGTAATAATTCTTTGTGGGGTCAATTCATCTTTATCATTAGGAACAACGGTAATACCTCCTTTTTTAGGAACACAATGGACAGGGCTTACCCATTCACTATCAGCAATGGGATAAATAATACCTGCCTCAAGGAGCTTTAGTATCTCCTTTCTTACCACTTCCTTCATCTTGGGATTTAATCGTCTTTGAGGATCTCTAACTGGTTTGGCATCTTTCTCCACTGAAATCCTGTGTTGACATAATGTGGGACTAATGCCCTTAAGATCATCTAGAGTATATCCAATAGCTTCTCGGTGCTTCTTCAGAGTTTTGAATAGTCTTTCTTCTTCTTTCTCTGAATGGTTAGCACTAATAATAACATGATATATTTCTTTTTCATCGAGATAAGCATACTTAAGATTATCAGGTAATGGTTTGAGTTCAAACACGAGATCACCCTTGGGTGGAGGGGGATCCCCAAGAATTTCAACGGGAAGGTTATGTTTTAGCATAGGTTCCTGTTTAAGGAACACTTCATCTATTTCTTCCCTTTCCTTCATGAACATATCGTTTTCATGGTCTAGCAAATATTGTTCTAATGGATCAGTTGGAGGAACAGCAATGGAAGCAAGACCAATAATCTCATCCTTGCTAGGTGGTTCCCTTTCATGAGGTTGTCTACTAAACTTAGCGAAATTAAACTCATGAGACATACCATCTATGTCAACAGTGATAATATTCTTTTCACAATTAATCTTAGCACTAGCAGTATTCAAGAAGGGTCTACCAAAAATAATGGGACAAAAATCATCTTGTGGGGAACCAAGAACAAGGAAATCAGCAGGGTATTTAACCTTCCCACACAAAACTTCAACATCTCTAACAATCCCAATAGGTTTAATGGTATCCCTATTAGCAAGCTTAATAGTAACATCAATGTCTTCTAATTCAACGGGTGCAATGTCGTGCATAATTTCTTTATAAAGATCATAAGGTATCGCACTAGCACTAGCACCCATATCACATAAGCCATGATAACAATGATCTCCTATTTTAATAGAAATAACAGGCATGCCTATGACAGGTCTACGTGTCTTAGTATCATGTCTAGCAATATTAGCAGTCTCGCCCAAGAAAGAAAAAACATGCACATCTAAGTCCTCGTCCAAGAGATCTTTAACCATAGCAATACTAGGTTCAACATTAATTTGCTCAGGAGGTGTATAAGTCCTAGTAATAATCTTACGAACAACAGTCAAAGCTTTAGCATGATCCTTTATCCTAACAGGAAAAGGAGGTTTTTCAACATAAGCAGTAGGAACAATAGGATCACTATAGGTAATAGTCTTTTCTTCGACTGTAATAGGTGCAACTACTTTAACTTCAACAGGAGGGTTATATTTAAACCACTTCTCTTTAGGGAGATCAACATGAGTAGCAAAAGATTCACAGAAAGAAGCTACTATCTCAGAGTCAAGTCCATACTTAGCGCTAAATCCACGAAAAACATCAGTATCCATAAAAGATTTAACACAATCGAACTTAGGTGTCATACCTGACTCCTTACCGTCGTCGGAACCCCAATCTTCGGAGTTGCATTTAATTCTTTCCAATAAGTCCCATTTGAATCAATAGTCTTCAGCATATAAGAACCAGCATAGGAAGTATCGAGCGGGTTGTGATTATCAAGAGAAAGCCGAGCATAAAATTTTTGAATAATCATTTCCTGAGAGAGCTCATGATTGGGGCATGAATATAACATTGACTTAAGCCTCCCCCAAGCTTGAGCGATGCTTTCTCCTTCGCGGGGCCAGAAATTATATATGTAATTACGATCACGATGAACAAGATGCATAGGATAGAACTTCTGGTGAAATTCCAACTTCAATTGCTTATAATTCCAAGATCTCGTATCATCACATAGCCTATACCATGTCAATGCATCTCCCTTCAAAGATAAAGGGAAGACCTTCCTTTTGACAACATCATCGGGAATACCTGCAAGCTTAAATAATCCACAAACTTCATCCACAAAGTTAAGGCGTAAATCAGGATGCAATGTTCCATCTCCTGCAAATGGATTAGCTAGCAGTTTCTCTATCATACCCGAAGGAATCTCAAAGTAAATATTTTCATAAAGTTCAGTAGGTTGAGGAGCAACTCTTTTCTCTTCTAGTTGGGGTGAAGATACCCCAAACAAGCCCCTCAAAGGATTAGTTTCCATAGTGACAAGTAACAGAAAATTTCAACACACTATATAAATGTTTCCTTACCAAGTTCCACTCACCAAAAGCGCTACACTCCCCGGCAACGGTGCCAGAAAAGAGTCTTGATGACCCACAAGTGTAGGGGATCTATCGTAGTCCTTTCGATAAGTAAGAGTGTCGAACCCAACGAGGAGCGGAAGGAAATGATAAGCGGTTTTCAATAAGGTTTTCTGCAAGCACTGAAATTATAGGTGATAGATAGTTTTGTGATAAGATAAATAGTAATGAGTAACAAGTAAACAAAGTAAATAAAGTGGAGCAAGGTGGCCCAATCCTTTATGTAGAAAAGGATAAGCCTGGACAACTTCTAATAATGAAAAAGGAGCTCCCGAGGACACATGGGAATTATCATCAAGCTAGTTTTCATCGCGCTCATATGATTCGCGTTCGGTAGTTTGATAATTTGATATGTGGGTGGACCGGTGCTTGGGTACTGCCCTTACTTGGACAAGCATCCCACTTATGATTAACCCCTATTGCAAGCATCCGCAACTACAACAAAAGTATTAAGGTAAACCTAACCATAGCATGAAACATGTGGATCCAAATCAGCCCCTAACGAAGCAACGCATAAACTAGGGTTTAAGCTTCTGTCACTCTAGCAACCCATCATCTACTTATTACTTCCCTATGCCCTCCTCTGGGCCCAATAAGGGTGAAGTGTCATGTAGTCGACGTTCACATGACACCACTAGAGGAGAAGACAACATACATCTCATCAAAATATCGAACGAATACCAAATTCACATGACTACTAATAGCAAGACTTCACCCATGTCCTCAGGAACGAAAGTAACTACTCACAAAGCATATTCATGTTCATAATAAGAGGTGTAATAATATGCATTAAGGATCTGAACATATGATCTTCCTCCAAGTAAACCAATAAGTATCAACTACAAGGAGTAGTCAACACTACTAGCAACCCACAAGTACCAATTTGTGGTTTTGGATACAAGATTGGATACAAGAGATGAACTAGGGTTTGAGAGGAGATGGTGCTGGTGAAGATGTTGATGGAGATTGACCCCCTCCCGATGAGAGGATCGTTGGTGATGATTTCCTCCTCCCGGAGGGAAGTGTCCCCGGCAGAACAGCTCTGCCAGAGCCCTAGATTGGTTCCGCCAAGGTTTTGCCTCGTGGCGGCGGAGTTTCATCCCGTAAGCTTGCCCACGATTTTTCCAGTGTAAAAGCGATGATATAGCAGAAGATGGACCCCGGAGGCCCACCAGGGGGCCCAGGAGATAGGGGGCTTCCCCTATAGGGGGGGCGCCCCCCTGTCTCCTGGACAGGGTGTGCGCCCCCTGGTGTATTTCTTTCACTCAGAAATTCCTATTAATTACAAAAAGTTGTTTCATGGAGTTTCAGGACTTTTGGGGTTGTGCAGAATAGGTTTCCAACGTTTGCTCCTTTTCCAGCTAGAATTCTAGCTGTCGGCATTCCCTCTCTTCATGGTAAACCTTGTAAAATAAGAAAGAATGGCCATAAGTATTGAGATATAATGTGTAATAACAGCCCATAATGCAATAAATATTGATATAAAAGCATGATGCAAAATGGACGTATCAGAGCACACCGGTATTGTACGCACGTTCAAATACGATCATGGTGACTGTCTTCTACGGAAGATAGCAATTTGTCGAGTTCCCAATCACTCTTGGAATTACAACAACTATGAAGTTGTTGCTATCTTCTACAAGCTTGTTGCCGTCCTTCGTGGTTTGACTGGATGGATATTGCTCAAAGATCAGTTTCTGTAAACGGATGAGTACTGTGATGCAATTCAATACGAGGGCCTATTGTTTGCTGCCACCACTCGTGGCACTATTTTTGCATGGAATCCTTATGATTTTGGTACGTTTGTCTTCCACCGTAATTATAATTGTTTCATCCACATGCATGCGGGTTAGCAAGTTTCCCTTTACTAATTAACCTTCTTCTTGTGTTTCCAAGGTCCTGTGAACATTCCACCACCCATACTTGAAAAAATTTATAACCAAGGGGGAGACGACGATGGTGATGATCACGAGCATGAGGACGAGCAGAGCCCATATACTTTGTGGTGCCTGGGAACTAATTCCGATGGATCACCTCTTCTTGTGTGTATACAGCCCACTGATGATGTTACTACTAAGGAAGCAGGTGTAGTCTCCCATGGTCGCACTCCCCGGACCTATTCCAACACCCGTTGCATGGTATTCGGGATGGATACTAGTGTGCTAGCACCAACTCCTTCTCCCTGGTATAGAATTGATAGTCTTGGAGAAAACTCACTCTTCCTTGGACAAAACTATCCAATGATGGTGAAAGGCGATCCAACTGCTATTGACACAACATTACTACCATTTATGAGAAGCAACTGTGTCTATACCTCGGACATTTGGGTGGTTCCCTACCCTGGTACTGATATAGTAGGCCGCTTCAGCATGGATGATCAGTCCTGCGTTGGTCTCCAGATCGACAATGGATGGCCCGTCCCAGAGAATCACTTGTGGTTCAAAGCAAGCATTTCCAACACCGAGGAATGGTTGAGTTGAAGTTCATTTCATTGCTTGTTATTTGTTGTGCGGTGAAAACTTTAGTATTTATAATGTATCCTCATTGTCGATGTGGGTTGATGATCTGTTGTATGTAATAAAATGATATGCCTATGATAAACTTACTAAATTTATGAATGGCTTTCGAGTCGCTTCTCTGAGTGAGTGGTGCGACGAGGCAAAAAAATATTTTCCGAATACATAATTGTACGTGCATTGCAACAGGTTATCGGATGAGGCCAATCAACAATAGTAGTACACTATTTGTACTAGCTTCACATGCTTCGTGCGTCGGGCGGGTGTTTTTACTGTAGCCATATGTTAATATGTGTTCGCTGTACGTAACCAGCACCTCGAATCCTCGATACTAGTAGGAGTAGTATATAGTAAGTAGTAGGAGTAGTAGGGTGGCATGGGCCAGAACAAGCATTCACGTACAGGAGTACGGCACACGCCACCACCACGACATCCATCTGACACCATGTTATTTCTTGGAGTCCGTACTAGAGCAATCTCTTCAACCTCGTCATTTCTCTAACTTCAGCCATCACACGGCGGGCGAGGTGGGGGTTTCTCGATAGTCGGTTTCCTCAATTGCGGTCCCACTTGTAAGGCCAACTCCAACGCACGACCCCAAACGGACCTCCGTTTTGCACGAACTCCAACGATAATTTTGACTAGACAAGCAAGACCAAAGAAAACAAGAACCACAATAATACATTTTACTACTCCTGTAAGTTGGATTAGTGCCTTCTCCATGCATTCATTGTTGATCTGCGAAGGCTCGATCTTGCGTGCTTCTTTCTTCTTCGAGTGTAAAGAAGTAGACGTTTCTTCCTCGCATCTAGTCTCATGTCTAGCCTCTATTCTAGTAGGAGTATCAACAAGTGCACTAGTCTCATCTCTAGCCTATGTGCTAGCTAAAAGTGCTAGAACATCTACTAAATTGTGCTCTATCAATATATGGATGTACTCTTCTTCCCAATACCAAGACTTGCATCCATTCTACTCCCTCCGTTGCACAATACATGCCTTCTATTTGTCAAAATATATATGTATCTAGACATGTTTTAGTATATAGGTACATCCATTTTTGGACAAATGGAAGTCAAGTATTTTGGAACGGAGGGAGTACACAATAAATTTTTTAAGTTAGCACAACTAGTCTAATCCGAGAGCATAACCGAAGATTTGGTCGGGTTCTTCCTCCTTTTGCCGACACGTGGGACATCCAGCATCTAGGTCGTGTCATGAAAGAAAATAGAGTGGTAGTTGAAGCCACGTGATGTGCATCTTGGGTTAAACTGTAAATCGAATCTTACTACTCTTGAGTAACTCCAAAAGTGGACACCGAAGATCTTTATTGGATTTGTTTTTCATCACCAGCACGTCGAGGTGAAAGATGTGCAGGTTCAGTGGGTCCTCTTGCATTTTCACTGACATGTGGGACCGCATGTGAGCAAACAGACGATGGGCTCCGTGCGTCCGCTGGCTGGCTGAGAAGAGAGATAGAGGAGGGCTGAGCACGGACTGCAGGAAATTTGTTCTACGCACCTTGATATAGGCTCGATATAGTGGGGTGGCATGGGCCATAACTAGCATTCAAGTCTAGCAGTACGGCACACGCCACCCACACGAGTCCCATTCGACACCAATTTTCTTGGAGTCCGTGCTACAGCCATCTCTTCTCCCTCCTGTTTTCTCAGCCATCGCGCGGTGGGCGGGGTGGGGGTTTGCCGATAGTCGGTTTGCTCAACTGCAGTCCCACTTGTAAGTGAAAATGCAACACCACACGCATTCCTGCTTGAGCGGCGTGCCGGACCAACCATGTCGGGGTGCGACGCGAACACGGCAGGCTTTTCCTTTTGAACTCGTAACTTGTAAAATTTGGTTCTGCTCCATGGCATGACCGATAGATAGAAAATAACAATTTTGCCTAGAGTAATGAGAAGTTTGATTCTGGCGCTGTTCATGCATGGAGTATGTACGAAAATTATGAAGTTGATGCGAAAGGTAAGATAATCACTAGTAGTATCATATACTACTACATGGATTTGACGGAAAGATAAAAATACATATGAATCCATCAACGACATCCTCACGCCCTAGTGCACCGGGTCACCAACGGACGTGTGAGGAGCAGCGGCGTTGGCGGCGAGCTCAACGTGCTTCTGAACAATGCCGTCCAAGGTTGCCCTGCAGTCCAAGAAGGCCAGTGTCCTATCGTCCTCGTCTTGCATGTAGTAGTCCTTGTGGACGATTTGCGCGTAGACGTGGGTGATTATGTCGATGGTGTCTTGCTGCGCCAGGCACTGCACGGCGAGCACGACCTCGAGGTGGACATTCTCCAGCGTGACGGCGGGCAGTCGCAGGGCCACCAGTGCGTCGAAGAGGTTGTCACCATAGTGGATGTTGAGGGTAGAAGGCATCATAGAGCCTGGGCGCGTCGGCTGGAGGCGTACGTCAAAGTCGTCCGCGAGCTTCTTGACGACGGTGAACTTGTCGAGGAACCCGATGAGGACCTTGTCGAACAAGGAGACGAAGCTGTCGTCCAAGCGGCCCCTCGCCCTGGCGGCCTCAAGCAATACTACCTGGAGACGTTCCTCGGTGTCGGGCCGCAGGCCGGCGTCGTGGACCATCTGGCACAGCCGGCTGATGCTCGCGCTCATCGCCTCCATGGGTCTAGCTAAGCTTCTGGTCAACTGATCTTGCGATTCAAGTGATCACTCTTTCCCTTGGTTAGCGTGTGTAGGTGTGTAGGATTTTGTACTACTCCTCGGCCCTCTACTGCACCTGCCTTTGGCTGTATGATAGGTGGGCCAGCCACCCCTTGGGCCCACGTGTCATCACCCAAAGGCAGTTGCCTTAAGTCAATGAAGCTGCGTCCCCCTCCGTGCCGGTGCAGTATAGTCATCTCACCGGACCTCTAGTTGGGGCCAAATGAGAGAAGTTTGATGTTTACTGGTTTATTGGTCCCCTTTGCATTTTGCGCCAAGTTTTGACCTTTGATTTAACTAATAAAATGTTAATGCATGTAAACAAAAATGTTGTGTAAGTCACCTTACGAAAATCAAATAATCCCAAAACACTTAGGCTAGCCATAGTGGGAGTAACTTAGGTAGTAACATAACACATCCCAAGAAACAATTGCTTATGTGGCATGGAGTTAATGAGGAAAGAGATGCTTGTGGTAACATAATATGTTACTGTAACATAACACACCCCAAGACAAAATGAGTCTATATCTCAATTAATGAAGGCTTGCATGTTACCATCCATATGTTACTACCCACTATGAAGGAAGTAACATAGACTAATAACATATGCATGTTACTAGTCTAAGTTACTCCTCACTATGACTAGCCTTAGGCACGGTGCATTAACTCCCTCCTTGTTTCTTATTTCATGACATAACTACCCAACATGACATGCATTGTTTAGTTCATTGCATGTAATCCTATTAGTACTCTAGTTAGCAAAAAGACATTAAGTTCTCTCACCGATAGGAATAAAACACCATGTATTTATTTACAGGGGGAGTAGTACATTTTTTGTGACATGCATTACTAGATATTGCTAGTCAAATACTAAAATCTAGATGGACGTGGTAGTACTCCTAAATCCAGATGGTGGTGCTACTAGTACTAGTAGTAGTACTACCAATGTAGTAGTAGGAGTACTAGCACTGTACTACCCGTTGGTCAAATTATTACGTGCTGCTCCTCACAGTGAAGTGACAATACCCTACACCGGAGATGACACCTGAGTATAGGCGTCGTGTTTGGCATACCATAGTCAGCCTCACCGTCTGCAGTCACTATCATCATGGCTGTAGAGCTAGCTTGCTTACAACTAGCCCTGTTTGACATAATTTCCCGTGCGTAGATGCCCGTGCATTGCACGGAACACCAAGATTGGGGGTGGACGGCGCCGGCAGCGGCCATTGCGCCAATTTTTTCCACGGTCTTCTAGATGTGGTGGGGAGGAGATAAGACTGATTGTGAGAGACAAGGAGTTGTTTGTAAATAGGGAACAAGTGCGGGCATCTTTTTGCAAAAATGGAGAAGCTTGGTTTGTATGCGTCAGATCTAGATCCGACGGCTATTGGTGAAAGATGGGAGGCACAACATCATCACCAACTCAGGACCTGTTTGATTCGTAGGATTTTGAAAACGCACGAATAGGACACGGCAATATTACAAGTTTCAAACTGATATTACAAATGTTAGGAGTAATGCTGCACCTACGAAGAGGGAATTACTAGGAACTTTACGTAAGAACTTTTGTTACTTTAGGTGGATGCAGCATTATCGTACAAACTAAAATCCACCGCCCTGACAAGTCACTAATGGGCAAATAAGTTTTCGAGTCTCTGGCCACTTGATGTTTCAAAAACAAATTCTGCGGAGACTTTGTCATTTAGGCTTAGACGCTTGCGGTGATCAGCATGCCGTTCATTGTTGCGCCAGAGAACGCCAAACCTCATTACCTTGAGCACACTTTCCTCCAGAACAAAGAACCTGGCCAATTTAATCTCAGACGTGCTGCCTCGGTAGTTGATCAAATCAATTTCTGTAAGATGGAGATCAAGGCATTCGATGAGATTGTTATAGTGCAGCACATTTTTCACTTTCGTGTCTTTTTTTATCTACAAAAGAAGAGAACATACTAGAGTAGCTGGCTGTATAAGATTGTCGTGTCATCAAGAGGTACCAATATCATTCGCTCATACGATGGGGTTGGCTGGCTAGTGATATTTTTTCACTCTCTCTCTCTCTCTCTCTCTTTCTGTTTCCTCTCATTTAACTAGGAGCACGTGAAGAGCTTGGGCATTTGTTGCCTTCCACTATGTGGCCGACGCCATATTTCGCAAAAGTATGCCACATAATACGCATCGATGTCAAATCAAAAGATTTTGGCACCGCTCTCGCGATGTGAGAGAGTTGGCACCGTTGTGCACACAGACCCACATGTATAAACAAATCAATCAAACCAACTACACCAGCCTATCACTCTCCCAAACAAGTGTTTTTTATTGCCTCAGTCCTCTCTCTCTCCCACGCAGTGTTTTTTCATTGCGTGAGTTAATTTGGCACCGGAGCAAAGTAGGTGATCTAGATAGGGGCACCAGGTGAGCAATGGAGGGGCATCGATGCCAAATACATCACAAGTGAATTTGGCACATGTTTTGGCCTACATAGCCCACTTTTGTACTCCCTCCGTCCCAAAATTCTTGTCTTAAATTTGTCTAAATACGGATGTATCTAGTTACATTTTAGTGTTAGATACATCTGTATCTAAACAAATGTAAGACAAGAATTTTGGGACGGAGGGAATACTACCTCGTATTTAGTATAAAATTTTCACCATAGATTTACTTAAGAAAATGCCAATGCATGTCACTAAAAATTACACCATTTGAAATTATGTTCAAATAAGAATCCAACGATATAGTTCTTAGTGACATGTATTAACATTTTGTCAGTTAAATCTATGGTCAAATTTTGATACTACAAAATTGGAAGAGTAAACCAGGACGGAGTAGTCTAAGTTACTTTCCACTATGACTAGCCTAGGCTACTATAGTAGTACAGCATAAAAACGATGCAGGTGATCACGTGAGAAAAAAATACTAAAAACATTTCTTTTGGTGCAGTGCGTAGATGCAGTTTTGAACACTACACTTGTCATCGTAATTTGGGAAAATTACGACAAAATTGAGCTACATTGTGATTACCATTTACTTATAGGAAAGAAGTTTCACCTCAATGAGTAGCTTCTCCGTGCACAGAAAGCATGTAAGGAATCCAACAACTTGATCCAGATTGGGGCCGATAGATTTTAGTGCTAAGATCTTCACTTTGTGCATGGACTGGGTCAAGCTTGTGGGAATCATTTTCTGGAAGACAGTCGTAAATACATCAAGAAGAAATTTAAAAATGTGAATTTCAAGAAGAGAGAGAAGAAGATGAGTGTTGTACCTGAATGATTATGGATCCAATAAACAGTTCAGAGAATTTGGCAGACGAGTACACCAACGCTGTCAATTTCGGCGCGTCAATGACCCTGATTTTTGTTGGACCTTCTAGATCCGATACAAGCAATCTCTCAAGGAGAGGCGCATTCTCAATGACCATAACATGGAACGGCTGGAGTGATCTCTTCCCAATTGATGTCTTGTTGCGGGGCCAACAACACACATAAATCCATCAAAGATTCATCAAGGCGATGTGGAGGCTAATGAACCCGTGGATCTGCTCAAGACAAAGGTACTCGAGCGCAGTACAGCTGCGGAGCAGGTGCTCCATAGCCTTCTTCGAGATGACAACGTCGAAGAGGTCGAGCTACTTGAGTTGAGGGAGAAGAAGGGTGGGCACGGCATTAATCTGGGGAAGATAGCAGGAGCTGAAGCTGGCGCGGCGCAGCATTGGCGTGAAGTAGAGCGCGGACAGCGGCAGAGAGTGACATCATCCAGCTTCAAAGCTGAGCTCCTCGAGCTGATCTAGGGCGGGGGATAAGAACCACTCGTCGAACTTGGGTTGGACCTTGCAGTTGGTACTGAACATGCGGATGTCAAGGCGTCTGGCTGGCCCAGGGTGCGATGAAAGGACCTTGGAGACTGCGGCCATGCGTTTGCAATCCCTGTCCCAGAGGCAGCTGTCGACGGTGAGGTTGAGGGTGATGCAGTGCCAGAGGGGGCGTCACCACCGGGAGAGCAGGGTGGTCCGCATGAAAGATTTGGTGGGGAGGAGGCCGATGATGACGAGCATCATGTCGTCGGGGAGGCTGCTGATGAAGTCCAGGCTCGCCGGATGCAGTTTTGGCTCGAGCTGCCTCCGCTTATTGGCTGCCTCGCCGTCCATCTCAACCGGTGGCGACCCCGATGTACACGTGTGCTGGTGTGTGTTGTGTGTTGGGTGTGCGCGAGTGCGTCCTTCTGTGCATGCCGCCGCACAGTGGTGAATTGTGCGCGAGTGCATCCTTCGCGCGCAAGAAGTGTGTCCTCAATGCACCCTCAATTTACTAGCGTGTGGGGTGCTACCCCAAGTGATTTCAACTTTGTTTACTTCACCGCATGTCAGATGGGCCTCTAGTTTACTTATTTTCACCCACTGCCACATGGTCCAGCACACGAAGATACAATGAGCTGACAAGGCAGCATGTGGATTGGTTGACCGGTCAACTAAACAATATACAGAGCTATACATTGACACAGTGAGCGTATAATCCGTCGGTATAGAGAGTTTGAGTGAGAGGGGAGGTCCATGAGAGATAGCAGAGAGAGAGAGAGAGAAAGAGCTACTCCCTCCATTCGATAATGTAGTTCCAACATTTTTTTAAGTCAAACTTTTGAAACTTTGACCAAGTTTATAAAGAAATTACTTATATCTACAATACAAAAGATAAATGATAGTATGAAGTAAGTACATGTTGTGATGAATCTAATGATCGTTCCAGATGTAAATGTTTTTCTCCACATATACCTGGTCAAACTTTTCTGAGGTTTGACTTTTCAAAACATCCATATGCTTATGGACGTGACAGAGTCCCTAACTAGAGAGAGAGAGTGAGTGAAAAAGTGTGTGTGTGTGTGTGAAAGAGACATGGACAACACACGATAAAAGTAGAGAAAAAGCGTGTGTGTCTTATGCAAACATATCACACATGCATCTTCGACAACGGATGCAAGATCAAGACCCCTAGCACGTGGCCAAGAGGGGTCTGACAAACAAGGGAGAGAGGTCGAGAGAGACATATGGAGAAAATGCAGACATGGGGAGGAGAGAGTGTATGTTGGTCATAGAGAGATCCCTTGGAGATCGTGATGGGAATACATGGGTGGGAGATCGAGTGACAAGGTGTGTGCGTGATAGAAGATGCCCCAAGAGATATCGAGATAGACGTATGGATGGAAGGAGACAATACGTGTGTTCCTGATGGCTAGTAAGAGATAATCATACTTAGGAGGGGGGAGTGCTTGTGCCTATGATGGAGTGAGGGATTATGGTACTTAGGGGGGTGCGTGTCACATGGAGAGAGAACAAGGGCGGAGAGTGTTGGATGGGTCTATATGTATAGAGCGAGCAAGACATGTGTATGTGTGAACCAGGGAGATATAAGGTCAGTTTGGCTTGCGTCCTGAGCATCTTTTGCCTGGCCTAGGGTTGTGGCTGGATTTCATGCATGCTTGTTTGGTTGCTACCCTGTGAAAAAGAAAGTCCGCCTGGCCTGGGTTCCCTTGCACTTTAATTAGCCTGGCTGGACTCCAGACACTGCAAGTAGCCTGGCCCAGGTGACCGATTTCGAACGCCTGGCCGTGCCTGGTCGTGCGGCCACGAGGCTAACAGTAACATGGATGGATATTAGCATTAAATAATTGTTGCATGGATTGATTGATGGGACGTTGATGCTTTGCCTGGCCCAGGCATAAACCAAACACTTCAGCACCACACAAGCCTAGCCAGGCAGAAATATTTTACATCTCACATCCACATCAGGCAGTACTGGCCATCAAGGCATGAGGGTCAGGTCATGAACCAAACTAACCAATAAATTTTGAGAGAGATTGAGGAGCCCCGATAAGGCTGAGTGGTGCGTCAGATAACTGAGAGGGGGGAAGAGATATTCCATCCGCTCGATAATGAGTGCATGTAAATTTTTTAGAAGTCAAACTTTAGAAACTTTGATCAGGTTTACGCAAATGTTATTTATATCTACAATACCAAAGATACATCATACAAAACTGCATCTCATGGTGAATCTAATGGTATATGTTTGCCGTACTAGATGTAATTGTTTTTCTCCACGTACATGGTCAAACTTTGTGATGTTTGACTTTTCAATAAATCTATATGCTATGGACCGAGGAGAGTGCCAAGTCGAGACAGATCAAGTGCGTGTGAAGGAGAATGAGTAAGTGTGCAAAAAGAGTATGTGTGTGAAAGAGAAAGTGACAACAAACGATAAATCAGAGAGAGTGTGTGTTTTTTCGTTTCTTATGCGAACATATCACGCATGCATCTCCGAGATGGAAAAGCGAGGCGAGGAGATACACGAAGATAACTAGTGTGTGATTGTTTGCAACAGAGAGAGACACACCTGTAGCACATGTCCAATAGAGGTCTGGCCAACAAGGAACAAAGGTCGAGAGGGACACATGGATGGCATGGACGCATGGGGAGGGAGAGAGGGTGTGTTTGTGATAGAGAAATCCCCTCGGGATCGTGAGGGGACTATATGGGTGGGAGATCAAGGGAGTGTGTGCACGATAGAAAGATGCCCTGAGAGAAATTGAGATAGACCATGCACATGTTTGTGATGGAGACTAAGATTAGCTAGTCATATACATATAGGGGGGACTGCGTGTGCCTACAATTGAGTGAGAGACCATCATACTTGGCTAGCTAGGCATGAGATTGTGTGTGTGTGTGTGCGTGTGAGATGGAGAGAGAACGAGGGAGCGAGATAGAGTTTTAGATGGGCCTATCGAGTGCGAGTGAGATATGCATGTGTATGTGTGACCCAGGTGGATGGAGAGTTTGAGAGAGGGGGGAAGAGCTCCGAGACGACAGCATGGTGCGTGAGAGAGTTACGGGCAAAGAGCCAAGTAATTTGTGTGCGTACAATGAGTGCACCCAAGATATATAGCTTGGACTAGCTAGAGTATCATACATAGTGTGCGAGAGAGACCTATAGATGGTGTATATATGCATGCGAACTAGAAAGACCCCCCCCCCACACACACACAAAGAGAGAGAGAGAGAGAGAGAGAGAGAGAGAGAGAGAGCGAGAGAGAGATGGAGAGAAAGGGAGAGGGACCAACAAGGTTTTTGTGTCGGATGCGTGCGACAGAATTGAAGATTGTCGGTGAGAGAGAGAGAAAGAGAGAGAGAGAGAGAGAGAGAGAGAGAGAGAGAGAACAGAAGTCCGGGAGAGGGGGAGGTCGCGTTTTATGCATCAAAGACTGATATAAACCATGTTTCGATATAAACTTGCATTCAAATATTTAAATTGGAGAACATGTTGTCTACAATCCGCACATGAACGGATATATGCGTATATCAAACAAGTTCATTAATTTGACTTTGAACATGTTCATGGAGTACTATAATACTGTACAACATGCTACTCGATTGAGGTGTTCAATTTTGGATTTAGTTCACTATTTTGACCTACTGAACAAGCTATTTCATTGAATCGAGATATTTCATTTTGGGTTTGATTCGCGTTTTTGAATGGGTCAACTATTTGCTGTATAGTAAATCGCTAGCAACGAGCATGTAAAAACACATTACTCCCGAGCATCATCTCTCCATCTAAGAAAGAAGTGGCAAGCTAATATTTCAAAATTTGATTCGAATCAACTTGGTAAGGTAGATGTGGATGCTCGTTCTCCCAAAATTTGAACGAACCGTTAAACATCCTCTCTGCTCGGTGGAATTTGCCTGAGCAAATAAATGGGAGACGCGAAATTACCGTCCTATGTGGGACATGCATCAATTGGCCCGTTGTACATCAAGGGTAGGTTCGTAACTTCATCCAAGCGCACCTTCTCCTCGGCCAAAATGACATGTGCCGAATAATTCATAAACCATGGTCGACAAAACACGCTCTCCTCTCCCGAAATAGTTTGCGCCCACTATTTCAAAACACGCTCTCCTCGCCAAAATAGTTCACGCCCACTATTTCAAAACACGCTCTTCTCGCCCGAAATCGCTTGCGCCCACTATAGTTCAAAACACGCCCTCCTCGCCCAAAATCGCTCCCGCCCACTATTTGGGGAGAAGCAAAGTTACTCTACTATCCCCGACCCTCAGTACACAGACCCAAGCCGAGAAGCCTATAGGCAAGGGTAGAACTGTAACTCCCCCTCACATTTCAGACAAATGCGTCC